>NC_056743.1:731578018-731733018 GCF_019279795.1 Protopterus annectens
TGGTCCCATTGATGCTGTGTTTTTTTGCTTTGGAGATGGCGGCTCTTACCTGAGCATCTGAGATGTCAGGGAGGCAGCACTCTGCTGGGATAGATATTTGCCCTTTTGGTGGGGGGGGGTGGAGACGTTTGCGCTGAACCTGTCAGCTAGGATGTCTGTGGGTTTGGTGTTTTTTTTGTCATTTTGGACTAATTCTGAGCATATCTGAGAATTCCCACCCAGGTTCCTAACATAACTAAAGAAAGCCTTGTGATTATCCTTAGTGTCCTGTGCAATTTTTCTATCGAAGCTGGCCTTAGACGATTTTATGAGTGCCCGTAGTTTCTTGCTAATACTGATCAGAGATGCCTTCCCTTTTTGGGATTTTGTTCTATCATGTAGTAGCTTCCTCCTTCTATTGTATAGTTTGTTTATGGCTGGGGTCCACCAGACAGGACGTCTGCATTTGGAGGATTGGGTCTTGGTTTTATTTGGGATTGCAAGATCCATGCATTCCTGAAGGTGTTCATAGAATGCGTTTATAAAGGATTCTGCAGTCTGGGCCGTATTTTCCACAGGCCCGAGTGCTTTTAAGGATTCTGCCTTGGTTTTGAGGAGTGTGAAATTTGCTTTAGAGAAGTTTTTCACTGTGGTTTTCTGGGCAGGAGCTGGGGTCGGGATGTGAATATCCAGTGAGATTAGTTTATGGTCTGATCTTACCAGTGAGGGATACACTTCTGATCTGGAGCATAGAGTCCCCATGTTGGTGATGATCAGGCCCAGTATGTTTTCCCCTCTTGCGGGAGTGGTAACAAGTTGTTCAATAGCATTTGAATTTATAAATTCTAGGAACCTTTGGGCTAGGGTATTGGAGCTAGAGTAATGCTCCCAGTCTATGTTTGGGTAGTTGAAGTCGCCCAATATAATGGTGTTTGGAGAGACCTTCATATTTTCCAGTGTTCTCAGGAAGTCCGAGTGGGGTCCCTGGGTTTGGGAGGGTGGTCTGTAGCAGGCTATAAACTGGAAGGCAGTTTTATCCACTGTTAGTTGCACATGGGTAGTCTCTGATGCTTCGTGCTGTGCCACCAACCTGGAGGTGTGGGTATCTTTGACGAATATTGATACTCCCCCTCCTTTTGTGGTTCGGTCCAAGTTTTGGGGCCAAAAAGCATGGTATGAGGTATAACCTGGTAGTGCTGGGGTGCTCTTGGGAGCCTTGAACCAGGTTTCTGTTACTGCACAGATATCAATGTTTTCCATGCTAAGGAGAGTTTTGAGTGCGTGCATCTTGAGGTTTAGACTTCTGGCGTTGAGTAGCATTACTCTTAGTTTCTTATCCCTTGTGATACCTATGGAGGTGGGTTTATCTTTTGAGCCTTGCCTAAAAAAGGCACTATGGGGGTAGCAAGAGCCTTTGCCAATATCCGAAAGCCCAGGGGTGACAGGTGCAAGCCGTCCCTAGCGAAGCATCGTGGCTTGTCGAGCATGTCATCCCAGGCTGACAGGCATTGGATCCCCTTTGAATGACACCAATACTTAAGCCAATTGTTGAAATTGATCATCTTGTCTTCATATTGTGGCATCATTCTTGGTGAGGGTAAGATGCTACTCAAGGTCAGGGTCATACAGGCCTGGGCTACATGCTCAGAGAGCTCCTCTATGTCTTTTTTCATGTAGTCAAGCGAGGTACGTCTCAGGTCATTCACACCAGCATGGACAATGTCTGAGTCATATTTGTACTTGCCTTGGAGTGACCTGAGTGCTTGTGTTATGTGGCGGATCCTAGAGCCCGACAGGCAGCTCACCATGACCTTCTCCTTGTTCAGCCTGATGAGCAGGACATCAGTGTGCCTGACGATAGAGTCACCTATTACAAGTGTATCAGGTGTGTTGTTTAGCCTTAAGGGCTGTGACTGTTCGGCACACTAACTTTGTGAGATATGTGTTGCACGTGTTTTGTTTTGGGGTAGCGGTTGCTTGGGTGTCTGCTTTGGAGGTCTCTGCTGCTTAGGCAGATTTTTATTTCGAGCCTACGAGTATGTTTTTGTGTGTTTATGTGTTTGGCTTGCTGTCATGGTAGGTCTATGTGAGACTGGAATTGTAGTGAGTGTGGTTTCCTTCTCCTCCTGACTGGTTACGCCAGTACTGAGTTGAGAGAGCTTAGCCTCCAGTTTGGCTATATGGTTGCATCTCTCACATGTGTTGGAATTTGTTGGGAGGAGGAGAGGGTTGTCTGTGTACATGAGGCAGTTGTAACATTGCCTCAAGATTCCCAGATTCACCAGCTGGACCGGAGAGGAGATTGACAACTGACCTTTGGACATGCTAGAATAGTATTGGGAATTCCTTTATAATTGAAAAAAAGGGCCAATGGGGAACAAGGTACTCAAGGGGAGTTTGTGAGGGTGTAGCCCACATACTTCTCACTAGTTAGTGACATACATGAAACGAATATTAGATCTGTGATAGGCTCACAACCTCCTATTGTGTATAAAAAAGGAAAGAATTTAAAGAACATTTTTGAAACTAGGAGCTTGCTCTTTCACTAAAAGCCTGGCTCCATGAATAAGTGTGGTAGATGCAACTACTGTAAATTTGTAAAAGAAGGTAATATATTTTGTGTCAGCAATGTGGAAATTAAGATCAGGCAGAAATATAACTGTTGTTCTGAGAAAATAGTATGTTGTGCTATGTGCTCTGTCTGTTCGTGTTTCTTTGTTGGCAAGACTGACCAAAAGCTGAAGAACTGCATCTATGAACAATTATATGATATTAAAAATACTAAAGACACCAATGTAAGCACATAATGGAGAACAACAATCATAAATTTTTATTCTTTGTTGTAGACAGTATCAACACTGATGTTAGAGGAGGAGCACGGTCACTTGTTGTTTGTCTTTCGGCTTTTTCCCGGTAAGGGGTCGCCACAGCGGAACTCCGGTCCGCTAATGATTGGCAGTAAATTTTTTTACGAAACGCCGAGGTGCCAGCTCGATGCCCAACCTTCAACGAAGGCATGCCCATTTACACACGCATGTCTTTTGAACGCTACCCAACCACGGGGAGGACATGCAGACTCCACACAGAAGGCACTCCCAAGCCAAGTTGAGAATCGAATGGAAGAACCTCTTGCTGTGAGGTAACAATGCTACTGCCGTACCAAAAGAGAATTATATTGGCAGCTACACCTGAATGCAGATAACTGGTCAGGCTTAAATGAAAATATTTCAATCAGCTCCTTACTGAAATTAAAGGCATTGGGGAGGTAATATGACATCCCAAATAATTACTGTTTAATATACCATTTTACACACACAGATATCATATTGTTATTTTACATGGTTTTAAATGTTTTTATTCTATTTATTACATACTATCAATCTTTTTATAAATTTGTAATTTCATTTTTTTATATTTAATGTATTTAACCTGTATTTATACTGCTGTGGGGTTTTGTGTCTTGACATTTGTTGCTATATTTAGGATTTAATTACCAGAAGCAAATGGCTACAGTGATAGACATCGGCACATCATGTGATATTGGCCATTTGGATGTGTGGTGGGTGGGACAGGCCTCATGATGGGAAGCTCTTTGTCACTGTCTGTCTCTTGCTTCCCCACATCTCTGTTTGTGTATGTTTGACCTATTATAGTGTGTTGTCCTTGGATATATGAGTGTATTCCTGTCCGATGTGTGTGCAAAGCATGAATGGTGTGCAATGTGGTGTGTGTGTACAGAAATCTGCAACTGACAGATATGTATAGTCCACTGTTGTTGTCAGACATGGGCTTCATTTCTCTGAGTGTAGAAGAATGCCAAGTATGATCTTCTGTATTGAGTGTGAGAATCCATTCCAGGTAGGTTGTACTCCAGTGCAGGATTCTGTGTTCCACACCTACAGCTAGCAACCTGTTTCTATGAGCACCTATAAGGATGCATGGATCAAGCCATCCCTAGCAAAACCAAGACTCACTCCCCTAATTGAAGGAAACCAGTCTGGTGGACCCCTGCCATAAACAGGCTATACAATAGAAGGAGGAAACTAGTTCAGAAAAAAGCAAATCCCAAGAAGGAAAGACATCCCTGATCAGTATCAGTAAGAAACTAAGGTCCCTCATAAAATCCTCCAAGGCTAACTTCGAAAGAAAAATAGCCAAGGATTCAAAAGATAACCACAAAGCCTTTTTTAGCTATGTCAAGAATCTAAGTGGCAACTCGCAGATATGCTCTGCGCTAGTGCAAAATAGCACAACATATACTGAACCCACTGATATTGCCAACATCCTGGCAGAAAGATTCAGCACAAACTTCACCCCCCTCTCACCCCCAAGAGGGCCCACAACAATACCGGAAAAGTGCAGTGTCCCAGAAATCACAGACGCACAGGTGAAAACAGCCCTTTAAAAAGCCAAAAGCACAGTGTCAATGGGGCCAGATGGTGTCCCAGGCTGTGTCTTGCACGAACTACACAATGAACTAACCCCACACCTAAACACACTGTTCAACCTTAGCCTCTCCACAGGCTATGTGCCCATAGAATGGCGCACAGCAATGGTTATTCTGCTTCACAAAGAGGGGCCACAACTGACCCTGGTAACTATCACTCCATAAGCCTAACTAGCCTGGTCTGCAAGGCTATGGAGCGCATCATCATGGAACTCATTAACAAAGACATTGGGAACCTCCAAACACTTGACCCAATCCAGTTCGGCTTTGTTAAGGGCAGATCATGCCTACTAAACCTGGTTGACTTCTTCGAGACAGTCACCAAGGCCATAGATGAGGGGAAGGTAGTTCACACAGTCTACCTTGACCTCGCCAAGGCTTTTGACACCATTCCCCACTCGGGAATTATAGAAAAACTTACCAGCCTGAACATAAACCCCTACGTCATGAAATGGGTTGCCAACTGGCTTACAGACAGAACTCACACAGTAAGAATAGCAGGCTCCAGGTCCGACTCTGAACCAGTCACAAGTGGTGTCCCACAAGGCTCGGTCCTGGGACCCCTACTGTTCGGCATATATTTCTCAGAAGTACAGGCAAACACAGGAGGACTATGGCTAACCAAGTTCGCTGATGACTGCAAACTGGGAGCCATAATTGTCTCTCTGGCTGACACGGACATTCTCCAAAAGGGGCTTACTGAGGCAGACACCTGGTGTCAAAGTCATGGTCTCAAGCTAAATGCCAAAAAATGCATAGTCATCCCATTTGGGAAAAACAAAACACCCATGAATTACCACATACGTGGCAGCCCCCTTAATACAGAAGAGGTAATAAGAGATCTGGGGACCCAGGTAGATAGTAATCTCTCCTTTGACAATCATATTGCCAAAGTAGTTAGGAAATCCTTCTATGTAGCCCATCTAATTACTAAAGGGTTCACATCTAGAAATAAAGAGGTTATAGTGCCCCTCTACTCATCACTCATCAGACCCATCATAGAGTACAATGCCCCGTTTGCGATGTACCTCACAAGACACTTCCAACAGCTGGAAAGACCACAAAAGTACTTCACCAGGAGGATCACTGGTCTCAAACATATGTCCTATGCAGCCCAACTGGAAAAAACTCCAGCTGTACTCAGTGGCATATCGCTTACTCAGAGGTGATCTCTGCCTGACTTACAAAGCCATGTCTAACTCAGAATTGATGGACATGCTGCACCTAAAGAAATCCAAGTCACTGCGAGCCACTCGCTCCAGTGAGCCAAACCTCACCACAACAATAAATAGAACATGCTGGAGGGATAGATTCCTATCACAGAGACTACCCATGCTTTGGAACAAAGTTCCTAACTACATTAGGCAGAGCCCCTCACTAACACTCTTCAAGAGAAACCTTGACGAGTGGATGGGTAACAGAAAATACACCCCTGGGATCACTTCATTGGCTCTTCTTGACAGAGGCTCAGTTAATTAATCAATAGGGTGGCGAAAGCTGACACACTCTGGCTAGGCTTATAAATGCCCTCAGGCAGATAGCCTAGTACCTATCTATGAACCTATGAACCTATATCCATAGATAGGTTGACAATATGGAGTCACAATGGGCAAAGGATTGTGGGATACTGTAACTATTGTGTCTGTGCTGCTTGTGTTACATGGCTTTGGTGTTAGCAGAGATAATCAGACATATGTACTGTTTTACACTGTGATGTATTATGTCATCAACTACCGACAGATATACTTATCTGCTCACAGTTATTTCCTGGGGAATACAAGATGAATGAAGCTGTGTCCAGTATTGTGGTCTGCAGCCTACATATTCTTGCACACTCATGCCATTATGGAGGAGGTGCTGCAGACACTTGCTGATGGGTCTGTGTAAATGTTGCAGTACCTTGTTACTGTGGTGGCTGAGGATCCCCTGCTTGTACATCTATTGACATAACAGAATGGCCATATTATGCTGTGGCCATACCTCTCAGCTGTACAGATTCACCCAGGTTACTCAGTGGTAGGGCTCATATATCTGGTCAGTTCCCCTTCACATTGTGGTTTACAAGCAGGTTTGTCACCACCCATTACTGGGTTTGCAGGCGGGGGTAGTATGGGCACACATCAGCATTTCAGACTGCACACACTGCATGGCGTCCATGCTTCTACTCCCTCCCCTCTGTTATTCTATTCTCTTCCTAACATTATGCAAGCAATATCTTGGACATATCCCTATAGTTGTCCCTTCACCCCAGCGGTATTTAGGGGTTGGTCCATAGTTCATGCAGTAAGACATGGTGAGCATGCTACTGGGATTTGTCAAAATGGCCTTGCATTTGTGTTCTGTGGACTGTGTTATGTTGTTTGTTGCCACCCCATGAGATAACAAACATTGGCAGAACGGGTGAGGCATAGGCCTTTGACAGAGAACTATAGGGCATTTGGTAGTGATACAGGCCATCTGTAGCAGGTCAGTACATTCTGTCACTCCTACAGTCCCAGGCTGCAAGCCACAGGATTCCCCTGTGGTGACAGAGTAAGTGTGCAAGGTGTTAATGGCAATAGTTCCTGTCCATATTAATCCATTGTTCTGGATGCTGGCTGGGTGCTGCTTACAGCTAGGGACACACCTGCATGGGACACCTCTTCAGCATGCTGCATTCTGTGGGTATTCCAAACTGATGTAATCCTGCCTCTCTGGCTTTGTCTCAATACCGTCCAACATGGGCTGACAATATCATATACACATTGCTAATCCTCTCCACTCTCATCACAACCAGTGCAAATCCTAACATCTGTAACTCTGCCACGTCCAACTCTGACTCCTGCCTTTTTTGTCAATGATACTGTCTCCAACCCATATAACATAGCTGGTCTCACTAGCCTGTTGTAGACCTTCCCTTTCACTTTTACTGGTACTCGTCTGTCACAAATCATTACTGACACTCTTCTCCACCCTCTCCATCTTGCCTGTATTCTCTTCTTCACCTGTCCTCCACAGTCGTCATTACTCTGAAATGTTGATCCCAATCATTTATACTAATGCACCTTTGCCAACTCTACTCCCTGCATCCTCAGCATTCCACTACCCTCCCTCTCATTCACACACAGATATTCTGTCTTAGTCCTGCTGACCTTCATTCCTCTCCTCTCTTCTCTAGAGCATATCTCCACCACTACAGGGTCTCCTAAATCTGTACCCTACTCTCAGTACAGATCACAATGTCATCTGCAAACATCATAGTCAATGAAGACTCCTGTATGATCTTGTCTGTCAACCTGTCCATCACCATTGCAAATAAGAAAGGGCTCACAGCTGATCCCTGATGTCTTTCCCCCTCCACCTTAAACGCATCTGTCACTCCTGCCACAGACCTCAGCACTGTCACATCATCCTTGTACATATCCTGTACCAGTCTTACATATATCTCTGCCACTCATGACTTCCTCATACAATACCACAACTCCTGTCTAGGCACCCTGTCATATGCTTTCTCTATGTCCAGAAAGACATAAAGCAACTCCTGACCTTCTCTGTACTACTCCATCAACACTCTCAGAGCAAACATCACATCTGTAGTGCTCTTACCTGGCATGACAACATACAGCTGACCACTACTCATCATTGCCCTGCTTAACCTAGCTTCCACTACTCTTTCCCATGACTTCATGCTGTGACTGATTAATGTTACCCCTCTGTATTTACTACAGCTCTGCACATCAACCTTATTCTTAAAAATGGTACACAAACACTTTCTCTCCACTCCAAATGCAACCTTTCACTTTCCAAGATATCATTAAACAATCTGGTGAAAAACACCACTGCCATTTCCCCTAAACACCTCCATGTTACCAAAGGTATATCATGTGGACCAACAGGATTTCCAGTATTCATCCTCTTCATAGTTATCCCTACTTCCTCCGAGGTAAGCCGATACACTTCCTGATTCACCATACCCATATCATCCAACCATCTCTCTCTCTCATTCTCTTCATTCATCAGCCTCTCAAAGTACTCTGTCCATCTGCTCAACACACTCTCCTCGCTTGTGAGTACATTTCCCTCATTATCACCCTTATCTGCTGCACATCTTTCCTAGCTCAGTCCCTCTGTCTAGCCAACTGGTACAAGTCCTTTTATCCCTTCTTAGTGTCCAACCTGTCATACAAGTTGTCATATACCTCCTCCTTAGCCTTTGACACTTCTCTCTTTGCCATGCACTTCATCTCCTTATACTCCTATCTACTTTTCTCATCTCTCTCCGACAATCCCACTCCTTCATCCCCAAACACTTTCTCTGTATACTGTCCTGTACTTCTTCAATCCACCACCAGGTGTCCTTGTACTCCTTTCTCCATCTACATGTCACACCAAGCACCTTTCTAGCCAGCTCCCTTAAAAGCCCTGCTGTACTTACCCAGATATGTGGTAAATCATCACTGCCACCCAGGGCCTGTCTTAACTCTTCCCTGAACTCCACCTTATAATCACCATTTTGCAGTTCACACCATTTGATCCTTGGTGCTGCCCTCACATTCCTCCTCTTCTTAATCATTAATGTCATCTTACAGACCAACAGTCTCTGCTGCCTAATTACACTGTCTGCTGTCACCACTTTACAGTCTCCAATCTCCTTCAAACTGACCCTCCTACATTGGATATATTCCACCTGTGTGCATCTCCCTCCACTCTTGTATGTCACCTTATGCTCCTTCCTCTTGTTATAGTATGTATTCACCACAGCCATGTCCATCCCTTTTGCAATATCCACTACCATCTCACCGTCTGCATTCCTTTGCTTAACACCATACATACCCATCCCTTCCTCATCCCCTCTGTTCCCTTTAACAAAATGGCCATTGAAATCTGTTGCAATCACCACTCTCTCACTGTTGGGTACAGTCATCACCACATCATCCAACTGACTTCACATTTGTCTTTCTCATCCATCTCACAAGCAACATGCATAGCATATGCACTAACAACATTCATCATTACACCATCAATTTCCAGATTCATAAACATCACTCTATCAGACACACATATCATCCTTCAAAAACACCCTTGGCATACTGTTCCTTCAGGATAACCCCTACCCCCTTTTCCCTTCCATCCACACCCTGATAGCACAATTGTGACCTGCCTCTGATACACCTAGCTGTACTCCCCTTCCATCTGGTCTCTTGCACATGCAATATATCCACCTTCCTCTGGCCATCATATCAGCTAGCTCTGTCCCTATACCAGTCATACTGCCAACATTAAACGTTCTTACCCTCACTACCACACTCCTAGCCTTTCTCCTCTCTTCCTGCCATATGAGTGTTGTACATCCTCTAGAGTATGTCTGTCAATGCAAAGGCTACTACTGTGTTACTGAATGATTCAAGTGTGTTACAGCAATATTAAGACAGTGTCACTAATTGTGTCCCATTACCCCCCCCCCCATATATGTGTAGCATTCCTACAGATGTCCTGTTCTAACAGGTTGAGAGGGATGACTGGGTAGCAAGATTGTGAATACAGTGTGCCATACTGACATAGAACAGAAATGTATATTAGGTATTACCTGTCCATATGTCAGTATGAGTAGGTGTATCTGGCTGCCTCATAACAACAGACAAGCAATGCAAAATGTCAGTTAAATACGCTGTACATGTACACGTGTGTAATCTTAGTTACTGTGCATCCAACAGAGTGACGTTTCTACAGATACTGGTTGTTGCATTGCCCTGACACAGCCATGGGTACTACAATAAGCATGATTATCTGTTTGAAATTGGAGAGGTGTCCAACTGTGTTATGATTGTGTGTCCATGCCTACTACAAACAGCTATATGAACACCAACATAGCTGTATGGACTTAGCAATGCCTTACTTGTAAAATCTGCCTCCACCAAAGTACAGTAATCCCCTTTACACAAACCACAGACTTGGTCCCTATATTGGCTGTACAGGGCAACTCAGGAGCAGGCATCAACTTGGCATCAAGTCAGCCTTTGTCTGATCAAGCATATAAGGTCACAGGTGGAGTACTGTAAGGCTAACTATGAGTACAAATTGGACACATCCACCAAGGCCAATCACAAGGCCATCTTCATATATGTCTGCAGTCTCAGAGGCAACAAACCAACCCACCCTGTAATGGTGGTCAGTTAGACCACATACACACACAACATAGATATAGCCAACCTGCTGCAGATAAGTTTAGGGCAAACATCACCCCCTGGGTCCGCATCACCATAGGTGGATATGCACAGCACCCACACCCCTCCCCTCATCACCAGCGAGCAGGTACATATTGCCTACTGAAAGGCAACAAACATAAGTATCCTTGGGACCTGATAACATCCCTGTCTGTATCCCACATGAACTCATGCATGTGCTCCCAGGTCCATTACGCACTGTAGTCACACCAAGCCTTGGCACCATCCATGCCCCATCTACATGGAAGATGGCCAATATCATCCCTCTACACAGACATGAATGAGGAGTAGAGGATTATGAATTTAAGTAGCCCTCATTGGGGGAATATGACACATCAGGACCAGCAGTGCAATACAAGCAGATACAGTGCTGATAGATTACAAGGGTATGGTGTGGTTGTGAGTGGTGGCTACTGGTATTCGATGTAGCTGTGCAGGTTCTGTACATACTGTTGCCAAATGTATGAGGTCCTGTGATGTGTTTCCCTTTTTATGTCTTCCCAATGCAAAGTCACATCAGAAAAGGTTAACTTTCTCAGCGGCTTAGACAAATATAATTATAGAAGCCATACTTCAGAACCATGTCATAATGTTTGGCTGGAGCCAGCAACATCTACGGGAGAGGACCGGCCTGTGGGACGACCTTGTCCACAGGGTAAATGATGTTGGCTTGTACGCACGTACATATGAGCAGGTCCGGCATCGTGCAAATGACCTAATACGCCATGCCCGGCAAAGAGCTGCTGCATTGGCCAGGGACTGCACAGCTACAGATGGGGGCCCAGCCATGAGCCCCCACTGACACCCACTGAGGAGCTCCTCTGCAACCTTGGGGCACCCATCCCAGTACAACATCAGGGTACATAACCCCCACATGCTGGAGGTGGGCGGCACCCAGACAATGGATGAGGAGTGTGCAGGTAAGGCCTCAGTGGAGATTGCTTGACTAGTATAGCAGATATACTTGTATTTGTAGAGTATCTACGTGCATGTGTCAGGTCAGATTGCAGTTGTGGATGGGGTTTTCTAATGCACAGAAGTGCACATCTATGGTGAAAGGCAGCAAACTGTGTAGTATTGGGGGTTGCACTGTAAATGTGCAGACATGTTGCATCCATCCTGTGCCAATGCCACATGTGAGTCTGCTAACAATACTTCTCTCCCACAACTACCTAGGTCCCCTGGTCTGCATGTGGGATAGCAGCCTGAAGCTGGTGAGTATGGAATTGTTCTGTTGTGGTTTGCCAATACCCCAGGCATGTGAAGGCCATGCAGTGTACCATGCACACAACTGTCACTCATAGCCATAGTGCTTTATGTGTATGTTCACTTGTGGTGGGGTTAACTGCATTGCATCACAGTGGTCACCATAGGGGCCTATCTGAAGAGAATGTAACATCTCTGTAGCACACCTCACAACCTGTCAGTGCAAGACTTCTGGACAGAGACCAACAAAATAGGGGATCAAATGGCGTAAGTCAGGGACATGCGTGAAACATTACTCTCATACAGTGGATATAAACAGTGTACACAACCCTGTTAAGATGCCAGGTGTTTGTGATATATATACCAATTAAGACCACAATATGTCAGTCCATACCTTTTCCAACCTGTAATGTGACCTATGACATGAACAATTCACTTGTAAAACCAATCAATTTGTTGGGCACCAAATATGGAGTATACAAACCTTACAATATGCTGGATGCATATGTATGCACACCCTTTAAATAATATTTTATTGCAGCAGCTTGTGATTTACTGACAGCATTCAGTCTGCTTGGGTACACACCTGCCATCATGTAAAGGCACTCTGAGTAACACCAAATAACAGTCTGCTGTCCAAGTAGGATATTCATGACATTTGCTCAGTTGCCTGCAACAGCGACAGCCATGGCTTGCAGACAGATTACAAAGCAGCAAAGGGATCTCATATTTGAAAGGTATCAGTCAAGTGTAGGGTACAACAACATTACCACAGCATTGCATACACCATGGAACATAGTGGAGACAGTTGTCAAAAAGTGGATTGTATATGTGACAACAGTGCTGTTGAAAAGAACCTGACGTCCATCCAAAAATGATGACAAGTAATGTCAAAACCTGGTCAGGGAGGCTGCAAGGAGATATACAGCAACACCGAGGGAGTTGCAGGAATCTCTTGCAAGTACTAGTGTTGTGTACTACATGTTAGAACACTCTCCCATATTCTGCATATGTCTGGCCTATGGAGTAGGGTCAGAAGATGGAAACATTTCTCCACACCAAAA
The DNA here is from genome assembly GCF_019279795.1 of Protopterus annectens. Lineage (NCBI taxonomy): Eukaryota > Metazoa > Chordata > Ceratodontiformes > Protopteridae > Protopterus > Protopterus annectens. Next base: position 731,590,918 of record NC_056743.1, read on the forward strand.
AACATCCAGGGGTGGATACAATTTGCAATAGAGCACATCAAGTCTCTCAAAGGCATGTGTGAAAATGTCGTATGGTGTAATGAGACTGTGGATCGATCTCACAGCCACAATACCAAAAGGTATGTGTGGTGCACAAGCAACACCTCTCTTAACCTGAAGACCAACATCTCCATGGTGAATCACGTTGGTGGCAGTGGCCTGCTGAGGGGATGCTGTTCCAAAGCCAGAACTGGGCTTGTAGTCATGGTGGTGGGAATTCTGAATAGTTTCAAATAACACCCACGTCTGGCCCAAATCCATCAGGCATTTGCAATAATGCTGAGGATGGGGAGGTGTGTCAGCATTCAACATGACAAAGACCTGAAGCATACATCCAAAGCCACCTAAGAATGGCTACACCTGAACACACTCATGGTTATGGATTGGCCCGGCCAGAGCCTAGACCTATACCAGATAGTAAAACCCCAGTATGACCTGACGAGGGCTGTGCGCATGAGCTGCCCTTGCAATCTGACAGAGTTGGGTGACCTTTGCATGGAACAGTGGCCAAATAATGCCATGTCAAGATGTGTCATGCTAATAGACACCTTCTCAAGAAGAATGAATGCTGTAAGTCACTTACAAGGTGCTTCAACAAAGTATCATTTTAAGGGTGTGTGCACTTATGCGACCACCATATTGTACATATTGCAGTCATTATATTTTACACATAACAAATTTGTTTATCAATTGGATTGCACAGGTCATATGTCACATGAAAGGTGGGTAACATATATGAATGCATTATTGTGGTCTCATCTTATATATTACAAGAACATGGCATGTTAACAGGGTTGTGTACACTTATCCTATCCACTGTAAACTTAGAAGGTTGGTGGTATAACAGGAATTGTGTGACCATATATTTACTGCTGGTTTGGAGGTTTGAGACTCAAATGTATGTCATTAATCAGTGATGTCACTCCTCAGATCATCCCAGTTATGTATCATAGAAACACAGGGGTTATGAGAAACAGAGCAAACATATGAGCCAGACATCTACACATCCTGTGAGGATCTGTACAGTTGTGAGTTATGTTCTGTAGTACTTGCCATTGTGTTATACAGGTGACCAGCAATGATGTGTACATGGGTACAGTCTGTGTTGGGTAAGGGCCATCACCTACTAACAATAATCATGTATCCCAGAGCTCTGTATTGTTAGTTACATGTAGTAAAACTGGCTGCAATGCATAATGTTGAGGGCTGTGTGCCATGCATGTCACCATTTGGGTAATGTGTGGTCTGTGTAACAGATTTGTGCCACCTCACCTGTAAGTGTGTGTGTGTGTGTGTGTGTGTGTGTGTGTGTGTGTGTGTGTGTGTGTGTGTGTGTGTGTGTGTGTGTGTGTGTGTGTGTGTGTGTCTGTATGTACCAGCCATCCTCAAAGTACAGGTATTAATGTACATATGTTGTCTTCCCCTCACAGGTGGCAAAGGGATTCGAGGTCCCTCCTGCTTGGAAACTGATGTCATTATCTCTGCAGACTCTGACAATGATGATAGGAATAATGAGGTACAGGTGGGGTTGTCAGGGGCTGAATCTGTGTCATTGTTTGACATCCCACTCTTGTCCATACCATCCCTGTGACAATCCCACAGTGACAATGCCCACACATACCCCATCACCAGTGGCCACAGATGATAGACAGTTGGCAGGTTGTGGCATTGAACAGGCTAGTGTGGTGACTATGGCAGGTGTGAGTGTAGACACTGGCCATAGGCAGAGTACAGGTAAGGTCCCACACAGGCAGATGGACAGGAGTGCTCGCAGGAGGACTGTTGCTTGTCAAGCTGCTGTTACAAATGCCACAGCAGGAGTCACCAGACACATGTTGCGGGCTGTCATAGATGCACAGGCATGTAGTGAACACCACACCAGACAAATACTCAGAGTGGTGGATGCAACTCTTCCTGATTTATGTGGCAACATACATGACTTTCTTGAGACCACAGGTCAAAATACTGAGGTCATGAATAGATGACGGGGTGAGACCTTGGCAATCCTCGACTGTGGCATGTCTGTGCTAGAGCGTGTGGTGGGAGATGGGCATCAGCCACATGGACGTAGGTCAGCACCAAAAACAGCTGAGAGTCTATGGGGCTGTGCACCTTCACACTCCCATAGTGGCAGTGACACCAGCACTAATGAAGGGGAGTTGCTGTCCACATCACACTGGAGCAGGCCATGGGCACGTGGTCCTGTCTGATTCTGTCAGGTCACAGATCCAGCAAACAGCAGCCACCATCAGGAAGCAGTACTGCATCTGGTTTTGGGCCTGGTGGTGCCAGTGATACCCCTGGCAGGACCAGTTCCCATGCCTGTGGCCAATGATGGTGAACTGGACTCCCTGCCATGTACAGTTCACAGCTGTGCAAAGTACATGTGTGTATGGCAGTCACATGGTGTGACTGTGTGCATACATACACGCACACATCTGTATCACAGGCAGGTCACCTCCAGACACACACAACACCTCTGCACAGCCCATCTATCAGATAACCCTCCAAACACACACACATGCTGTCAACTGTATGGCTCAGCCTAGGCCTCTGGCAAACCCTCACCACACACTGTGCATTTGATGATACCTGTGCCACATCCCTGTCATCATTACCATTGATGCAGGGACATGATAATATGGGTCAGATGCACAGGGTGAATATAGTACTCTGTAGCTATGTAATATTATGTATGGTGCTGTCTGTTTGCATTTGCTATGGATAAACATACAGGTGTATGTACCTTATTAGCCAGGATGCATTATTGCTGTCAGTACCACTGACTGAATGCAGTCTGAAATTGTGTATTCTGTTTGTGTTCCAGGTGTCTGTGTATCTGCAGGCTGTGGCCCTGCAGAGATTCCTAAGAGGGAGTATGGCAGAGTGGGAATACACTGACCATGTCATAGGCAAGGTACATCTTTATATGTACATGTACCAGGTTTGTATGCATGCAACAGTGTGTGAGGGACACTGTTGTCTGACAGTGTGACCTTGCATACATACCCCTTGTCACAGACAAGAAGCCTTCAGACATGTCAGCTCAATGTTGTGTAGTACCACAGGCTCATACACACAGAACAGGTTACTGCAGTACTGTCAGAAGGTCCCTTGCAAGCATAGCCATTGCATTAACTGCAATAGATTCACCTGTCAACACCTGGGCCCTGCCATTTCTTTCCCATGCACTCAAGCCTGGTGCAGTTGATGAGGGCATGCATGACGCTGTGTATGACAGGTTTGTGGTATGTATTCCTGAGTTCACTGGGTGGAACAGGGAGACAAAATGGTATATCCTTTGCATACACACAGTAAAGACTGACACAGGGGATGTGCACACAGTAATATGAACACAGTTTGCAATAGACAAATTAGTAAACCTACATTTCCACCTTGATGTAGTGTACTGTACTACTACATACACATGGCATGCCCTACATAGATTACATGCATGGGACATAACACTCCACCTCTTACAACACTTAATGTTCTGAATGCCTTCATGGATGGTGAGATAACCCACCAGGAATAGGATGTGGAATCAAGTATTGCTCTTACAAGCCTGGACAAGTGTTAGTGTAGTAGACTTTGTATCAGCATGATGTTTCAGTCATGTATGATGCCTGATGCTGGCATGTGTGTCACTATACTCACTGTGACTGATTTGGCAACAATAACACATACACTGGCATTGTTAAGGTACACAAACCACATATAGGTTGCAAACATCTGGATATTCCATAGACATCTGTACAGAGGACTGGTATGGTATGGCCTGCACAATGGTTTAAAATGCTGAATGGGAGGCAGATGCCGGTACCACACTATATAAAGTAATCCCATCGGGAGGTGGTAAACAGGCATGGATGGTACACAAATCAAAATGGTATCAGCCAAACATGATATGATCTTCACTCAAAGGCACACACACACACACACACACACACACACACACACACACACACACACACACACACACACACACACACACACACTTGCCAGTATTGGTATTAGAACCCCTATCTATCTAGTTATTACTACTATAGTATTACGCAGTTATCAGATGCATGACAGAGCTTACGGGATTTCACCTAGTCCCAAGGTACTTCTAAAGTGCATGACATCAGCATGCCTAGTAAAGTAGGGTGATGGGAAGTCTACAGGGTGGTACGTAACTCAAAATGGCATAACCCACAAAGTATATGATTCACACACGCACACACGCACACATGCACACACACAAACACACACACACACACACACACACACACACACACACACACACACACACACACACACACTGACTTGCCAGTATTGAAAACAGAACCCCTGCCTATCCAGTTAATTGTACTATAGTGTTACACAGTTATCACACATGCTACAGAGCTTACTGGGCTAACAACTGGCTGAGAACTGCACAGCTGAGGTAAACCTGTTACAGGTGCCAAAAAGTCTGCCTTCAGTTTTTCCCTTAAATCTTTCTAGTTCTTTCTCTCCTGCACTTCAAATAGCCTAATAGCTTTGCACTTCAACAGTTTTTTTATCAGTTATTCTAGCACACCTAAGAGCCAGCAGCAGTAGTCATTCCTAACAGAATTAGCTCCGGTACTTAGTAGTTATGATCACCCCCTCCTGACATGATTAAAGTGCAGCTCTCTGTGCTTTTGCCCATTAACCTGGTCCACTTGGGCATTCTGAGGCACTGTTGCAACTGCCTTATGTACACAGACATCCCTCTCCTCTAAACTCCCACCACTCAGACTTGTGAGAGATACCCCTATATCACCGAATTGGATGATATGCACTCTCCAGCTTAGACTGGACTAGCTGGTCAAGAAGAGAAGGATAAACATCTACAACACACCAAATGGAACATATACCCCTCCAGAACACCCACTATCACAGCTCTGACATACAAACAATAACCACACAGCCACCTTTACAGAGGCACACAACTGACATTTACCCAAACAGTGGAAACCACCAAGACAGACACCCACTCAACCACCACAATACAACACAAACCACAGGACACATATCTCACCTACACAGTGTGCCCCTCAACCTAAGCCCCAAAGGCTAACCACCTTGCCTGATACATTAAACATAGGTGACTCAACAGTGAATCACACAGATGTCCAAGTCACTAAGTTGAACATGGAGGAGGTAACAGTCAGCTGCCAGGTGCCAGAATCCAACACATAACACACCCAGTCAGGTCACTCCACAACAACTACAAGTATCACTCATCACTCAGTGTCATCATCCATGTGTGTGTGAATGACCTGAGAGACACCTCCATGGACTGTATAAAACAGACATGGTGGAGCTCTCAGATTATGCGGGCCAGGCAGGTATGACAGTAGCCCTGACCAGTATACTACTGTCTCCCAGAATGATACCACAGTACAAACAACAAATGATTAACTTCAACAATTGGCTTAAGTGTCTAGTGTCACTCTCATGAGATCCCGTATCTGTCTGCTTGGGGTGACATGATTGCCAGACTGCAATAGCTTGCCAGAGATAGCCTGCATCTGTCACCCCTGGTTTCCAGGTACTGGCTAAGTGTCTTGCTACCCCTATACTGCCTTTTTAGGAGGTGTTCCAAATGAAATTTCCACCATAACAGCTATACATATATGCAATCTGAGGGTCATGTTGCTCAACACTAGACATCCACATCCCAAGATGCAGCCATTCGAAGCACTCCTCACAATGGAGAACATTGACATTTGTGCTGTAATGGAGACCTGGTTTACAGCAGCAAACAGCACCCCTGCACTACCAGCCTATAACTCATTTCACACCTGTCAGATCCAAAACATGGACCACAGCTCCAAAGGCAGTGGTGTCTCCATATTAATAACGGATATGCACACATCCAGAGTAGTATCCCAGCATAATGCAACTGAGATACTTCAGGTGCAACTGACATTGGATAATCATGCAGTCCAGGTCATAGCCTGCTATAGGTCCCCATCCATGTCCCTAGGCTCTCAATTCACATTCCTCAACACCATGGAATCTATCAAGGTCCATCCCAACACTCTCATAGTAGGAGAATTCAACTACCCCTCCATCAACTGGGAAAGATAATCAAGCACCAACACACTGGCCCAATGCTTCCTGGAATTCATCAGTTCCAATGCCCTGGACCAGGTAATTCTGACACCCAGTAGAGGAACCAACATCCTTGACATGTGTTGATTACTAACATATGGGACGGTTGCTTGACAACAATAGTCAGTCGCTACCCGGTCAGATCCAACATAGAGTAATCACCATGAAAATCCACATCTCACCCACACCTCCCACAAAAGTAACCACCTTGAAAAGTTTCTCCAAAGCTGACTTTGGACTCATAAGAACAGAGGTGGCTAACTTCACAGCACCCATGCCAATGGAAAATATCTGCATGACTGCCAAATCATACACAAATGCACTGTACAAACATGTACATCAGTGCATGGAACTAGCCATACCCAACAGAACCATGACACTTTCCTCTAAACACTGGAGGCCAATCTGGTGATCCCCTGCCATTAATAACCTGTACAACAGAAGGAAGAAACTGTTGCAGAAAAAGGTAGAGGTTCCAAGAGTAGTAAAACTCCCTTATTAGCCTCAACAACTTGAGGTCCCTCATGAAATCATCTAAAGCCACCTATGATGGCAGAATTTCAGCAGACAATGACAACAATCACAAATCCTTTGATAGTTATATTTCTTGATATATCTATCAAAGGATTTGTGATTGTTGTCCATGCAAATACCCAAAAGTGCTCTGAGTTACTGCACAATACTACCTCCTATACTGAGCCAACAGATAATGCCAACATTCTTACCAACACATTCAGTGCCAGCTTTACCCTTCTTTCCTCCCCTAAGGGAACAACCAGAATGCCAGGCATCCAGGATTACTGTCGCCCAGGTTACACCTGCATTTTCCACAGGCAAGAATACAGCTTCCATGGGACCCCACATTATCCCTGGCTGTGTTCTACATAAACTACAAAGATACCTGGCACCACATCTGTATACCCTGTTCAGTCACAGCCTCACCACAGGCTTTGTTCCTCCCAAATGGTGCACTGCTACAGCCAGTCCTCTCCATAAAGGTGTGGCAACTACAGACCTTGGGAATTTTCAGCCCATTAGCCTGACAAGTCTAATATGTAACAGCAAGGGAGCTCATCATCAGAGATCTGACTGACAAATATATAAGTAATCTCCTAACTCTGGACCCCAAACAGTTTGGCTTTGTGAAAAGGAGATTATGCCTGCTCAACCTGCTTGACTTCTTTGAGTCAGTCACCAGGGGCTGTGTATGACAGTAAGGCACTGCATACAGCCTACATCAATCTGGCCAAGGCTCTTGATACCATTCCTCAGTCAGGAATTATGGATGAACCCACCAAACTAGGCATCCACCCCATATCACTAGGGAGGGTGAAAATTGGCTCACAGATAGAACACACAGTGTGAAAGTAGCGAGCTTCAAGTCAGACTGGCAGCCAGTCATGAGTGGAGTCCCACAGGGATCAGACCTGGGTACTCTACTGTTCAGCATCTACTTCTCAGGAGCCCAGGCCAACACAAAGGAACTCTGGCTGACCAAATTCACAGACAACTACCAGCTGGGAACCATCATTAACTCCACAAGTAATGCAGACATCCTAGAGAAAGGCCTCACTGAGACCACTGACTGGTGTGGAAACCATAGTCTAAAGCTCAACACCACAAAATGCATCTTCAGCTCCGTTAGTAAAATCTCAGTTCCCACTAAGTACCACATCAATGGGAGCCCACTGAACACTGTAGGTGTTATTAGAGATCTGGGGACACAGGTTGACAACAACCTCTCCTTTAACCACCACATTACCACTGTGGTCAGGAAATCCTTCTATGTGGCACATCTCATTACCAAGGGTTTTGCATCCAGGAAGAAAGAGGTCATCATCTCTCTGTACTCTTCCCTCATTAGACAAATCATCAAGTATAATGTCCCATTTGGCATGTACCTCACTAAACACCTGCAACAGCTGGAGAAGCCACAGAAGTACCTCATAATGAGGATCTTAGGCATTAAACACATGTCCTACACAGACAAACCCAATAGACTCCATCTATTCACTGTCTCATATCACCTACTTAGATGTGATCTCTGCTTGGCTTGCAAAGCCATGTCTGACCCAGCTCTTTCACAAAAGCTACATTTAAAAACATTGCAGTCTCTCTGCACCACACACTGCAGGGACCTCAACCTCATTACCACAATCAACACAACATGATGGAGGGACAGGTTCATCACCCAGACACTGCAGATACCCTGGAATCGACTTCCTATACATGTCAAGCAAAGCACCTAGATGACCCTGTTGCAGAGAGATGTTGATGAGTGGATGGGTAATAGAAAGTTCACCTCAGGGATTACTACAGTGGCTGTACTTGATGAGGGCACTGAAAACTAACATCAGGTGGCACAATGGCAGGCACATCTATGGGCTAGGCTTGTAACGGCTCCAGGGTCATTACCCTAGTACACATCTATGAACCTATAAGGTGAATGACATTGGCATGACTGATAAAGTAGGCCAGTGGGAGGTAACTTATCAAAACAGTTCTTCCTACAAACATACACACTTACTTATACACCCACACACACATTTGCCAGATCTGAGAGTAGAACCTCTGCTTATCTAGTCATTTGTACTATAGTATTACACAGTTATCAAACACACTACAGACTTTACTAGACAGACAACTGGTCAAAGGTGCTGATAAGGGGTATGACTGATAAAGTATGCCAATGGGTGGGGAACTTATCACAATACTTCTTCCTACAAACATACACACTTTCACACCCACACACATTTGCCAGACCAGAGATTAGAACCTCTGCCTATCTAATTATTTGTACTATAGTGTCACACACTTATCACATGCATTACAGAGCTTACTGGACTGACAACTGGCCAAAGGTGCTGATAAGGGGAATGAGATCAGAATAACTGATACAGTATGCCAGTGGGTGGGAAACTTATTACAATACTGCTTCCTACAAACATACACACTTTCACACCCACACACACACATTTGCCAGATCAGACAGTAGAACCTCTCCCTATCTAGGTATTTGTACTATAGTGTTACACAGTTATCACATGCACTACAGAGCTTACTGGGCTGACAACTGGCCAAAGGTGCACTGCTGATAAGGGAATGACATCAGCAGGAGTGATAAAGTAGGGCAGTAGTTGGGAGACTTATCAAAATACTTCTTCTTGCAAACATACACACACTGATTTGCCAGCTCTGAGATCAGAACCTCTGTCCAGCTAGTGATTTGTATTATAATGTTACACAGCTATCACACATGCTACAAAGCTTACTGGGCTGACAACTGGCCAAAGGTGCTGTTAAGGGGAATGGCATTACCAGGAGTGCTAAAGTAGGACAGTGGGTGGGAGACTTATCAAAATACATTTTCTTGCAAACATACTCGTTTACCAGATCTGAGATTAGAACCCCTTTCTAGCTAGTGGTTTGTACTATAGTGTTATGCACTTATCATGCACACTTCAGTGCTTACTGGGCTGACAACTGGCCAAAGGTGCTGATAAGGGGAATGACATCAGCAGGAATGATAAAGGTGGGGAGTGGGTGGGAGACTTATCAAAATACTTCTTCTTAGAAACATACACACATACACTCATTTACCAGATGTGAGATTAGAACCCCTGTCTAGCTAGTTATTTGTACTATAGTGTTATGCAGTTATCACACACACTACAGAGCTTACTGTGCTGACAACTGGCCAAATGTGGCACTAAGGGGAATGACATCAGCAGGACTAACAAAGTGGGGCACTGAGAAGTGCTGGGATGGTAATAGCCTAACAGTGTTTCACTTACAAACACCCCCTCACTCTCACATACACAACTGTCACACACACACCAGTTGGCAGTATTGAGATTAGAACCCCTACCTCTTAGCTTATTTGTACTACAGTGTTACACTGTTATCACACGTGCTACAGAACTTATAGGAGTGATTATTGTCCAATGGTACTTCTAAGTAGAATGAAAGCAGCAGATCATGTGAAGTAGGTCAATGTGAAGTGTATTGAGTGGGAAGTGTCTCCCAGTACTTCGACCTATGGAGACACACACACACACACACACACACACACACACACACACACACACACACACACACACACAGGTAGGTGATGTGATATTATAAACTCAATCTCAGTACTGTCACACAATGGGGCTCACCTTTTATGCTGGCACATGCAACTGGTTACCACTGGTATGCCACTGTCCACAGCAGGACTTCACTGTATGCCATTCAGGGTATCCGTGTGTGTGACTCACTCTGTCTGTGTCCCCCTGTGTCTTTCTCTATATCACTGTCTGTCTCCCAGTTTCCCACATCGATGTGTGTGTATGCTTGACATGTTATCTGTTGCCCATATATATGTGTGTGTGTATCTCATGAAACAGATGCAGATATATCACATATGGGCCATCTACAGCTAGCTGAGGGTAATACTGTCTGCTGTGCGTGTGTGTGTGTGTGTGTGTGTGTGTGTGGGGGGGGGGTACATAGGTGCCGGACGCTGTTAAAGACTGGGGGGGTGAGGGTGACAGGGGCACTTAGTGAACTTAAAAGGTAATTTTTATAACTATTTGCTACCACAACAAAGGTTCACTTGGAGGACATTTTAAGCTTGGCCAATTCCCTTTTGGTGCTTGAATTAACATTTTCTGACTGGTCTTAGCTATCTCCATGGCTGATAATTGTATATTAGCCCTAGTGAGAACAACTGTGATCATACCATAGATAATTTGAGGGGGCCATGTAAGTGATGCAGCATTTAGAAACTGCCTCTATCCATTAGTGGCATGAGGAGAAATCCTGGAGTACCTGTTCTATTACCCATCCTTAGATCCAAGTTGCATTTGAATATGGATGGATGAGCTTTACTTTATCTTTATTAATAGTCTGCTCTGGAACAGTGGTATCCTCTGTGATATATATCCATCTCTCCACAACATTCAGTTTAGATACCTGGGCTGAGTATTTCTGATGCCATTTGACTTGCTGATGTTCAGTAGGTCCATCTGTATTATATCGGATGGTACTTTATATGCCAGACATGTCACCTCTAAGCACTCTGTAGGATACTGAGTATAGTAATAGATCTTTGAGGTGGTCCATGTAAGACCTATTGTTTAGGACTTGTATCCTTTTAGTAAAGTATCTCTGAAGGTATTCCAATTGTTGCATGGGGCTGGACAGATACATGCCAAAGTGGGCATTATACAAAATGATTGACATAATGAGAGCTTTGCAAAGGGGGACAACAACATCTCTAGATCTAGCCACAATCAGTTTGTTTATAAGCTGTGCAATATAGAAAGGCTTTCTTATGACTCTGGGCACATGTTGGTCAAAAGTTAGGTCTCTGTACACACACGTTCCTAAATGCCAAACAATTGGATCAGTTCTCAGAGGGCATTGTCATGCATTTGAATCCCTTTGTTATTTGGGACAAACCTTCCTGCATGATGGTTAAGTCATTTAGGGATTCAATAACTTCTCCTAGCTTGCAGTCATCTCAAACTTAGCTAGCCAAAGCTCTTTGGTATTTCCTTTTACTTTTGAGATGTATATGTCAAACAGAAAAAGTCTCAGCACCAAACCCTGGGGGACTCCATTGGTGACTGGTCTCTTCCCCTGTTTTGATCTCCTGCATCCTGTGAGCCAAGTTGGCAATGCAGCTGGTGATGTAAGTGTTTGCTCCTACATTATTCATCTTTTGTACTACACATGAGTAGGGGATTGTGTCAAAAGGCTTGGCCAGGTCAAGGTAATGTGGTGTGAACTGTTTTACCTTCATCCATTGCTTTGGTAACAAGAATAAAACTTAAAATTTGCCCATGATTTTGAGCCTTTCACACTTTCCTCTGGGCTGTTTTCAAACACATTTTTAGGGCCATGCATACATGTATGCATTCCTTGATTCACCTTCCACATTGTATTAAATTATATTCCTTGTATAATATAGCACACTTGTTAGACTTAAGTTAGAGCATATTTTAAAATTATTGTTTAATAATTTTTCCAGTAGGCAATGAAACAAAAATGCATTAACCAATAATGGCAAAACTGCCCTATTCAGAACATTCCCATCATAAAGGTCTACTTCCACACACAACTGTATTTTACATTTATTGTTTAAACATTTTTCCAGTAGGCAATGAAGCAAAAACATACTAACCAATAATGACAAAACTGCCCTATTCAGAACATTTCCATCATAAAGGTCTACTTCCACACACAACTGCATTTTAAATTTATTGTTTGAACATTTTTCCAGTAGGCAATGAAGCAAAATGCATGCACCAGTAATGACAAAACTGCCCTATTCAGAACATTTTCATGATAGCAGTCTACTTCTACACACAATATATAAATACAGAATCACAGTAATGTAAGCCATAGGCATGTTGCACAGCTTCTTGAACTTATTTTCAATTGGGGGGGGGGGCAAAAGGCCAAAAACCAGGGACACATTTTAAACATTGCTTGTATAATTTTGGAAATTTGCTTGCATAAAATGTTGTATTACCACCATACATTTCACTGCCAAGTCTTGAACCCAGAATCCTGTGCAATGCAGTCAGAGCAACATACCACTAAGCTAAACCAGCAGTTTCTTGAAAGACAGGAAGACAAACTTAAATGGCTATCATATCATTTAGTGAATTCAGTTCTCACTTCTCACCATAGCTCTTAACCGCTTAGCACAAAAATGCAGAACAAAGCCAATAATGGGGGAATACAGCCCCAAAATAGAGACACATTTCAAATACTGATTTTATAACCTTAGAAAATTGCTAGAATAAAAGGTTTTGTTTTACCCCTGAGGCATAAATTTACAAGTGATGGTAGCTAGGGACTTTAGGCTCTTTTTACTTGTACCCAAGTTACAGGGTTTGAGCCTGAGGACCTCTAGCCACCAGATATATTCTGTTGGGGGCATTTTCACACACACACCACACACACACACACACACACACACACACACACACACACACACACACACACACACACACACACACACACACACACACCCCTACCTTACTCACTCTGTAAATAAATAGTATGTCTCCCAACCAGTCTTTGTCCTCCGATTTACACCCAGGCAGCTTCCGAGATTAAATCCGTTTGCCAGCAGCTCCTTCCGATTTACACCCAGGCAGCTTCTGAGATAAATCCGTTTGCCAGCAGCTCCTTCCAACTAGCATTCAAAACCAGCAGCTAAATAAAACATTCAGCATTAATCTTTCCTGCTTGCATTCACAACCAGCCAGAAATACATGCGCCGAGCTGATGTCATCGCGCATGCGATTATGTCAGCTGCTAAAGCGCGGATAATTCAAAAATATAGAATGGGAGGAGGTGATCTGCAAAAGTGGGGGGCTCACCTTCCCCCTCACTCTATGGTTCTGGCACCCATGGTGGGGACAGTTACGGTGTACATAGCTGTCTGTATGCATGGACATATATACACAATCGTCTTCTTTTCCCGGTTAGGGGTCCCCACAGCGGATCACAAGTCCACTCATGATTGGCAGTGGAGTTTTATGGTATCGAGTTGCCAGCCCAGCGCCCAACCTTCCACAGAAGGCGCACACACACACACACACACACACACACACACACACACACACACACACACACACACACACACACACACACACTTACAACTAGGGCCAATTTTTGAGTGTCCAATCCACTTACAGCATGCCTTTGGGATGTGGGAGGAAACTGGAGCACCCGGAAGAAACCCACGCAACCACAGGGAGGACATGCAGACTCTGTACAGAAGGCACCCCGGCCAAGGATCGAACTGGAGAACCTCTTGCTGTGAGGCAGCAACGCTAACCTCTGCACCACCGTGGCTGCCCTGGACATATATACACAATAGAGTCATATAATCCAGTGTGGGTTCCAACATGTCCTGTGATTCTCTAAGTGTAGGAGCATGCCCAATGTGACCTTCTATAGTTAGGGTGGGACTCCATTCCAGAGATAAGTGGACTCCAGTCCAGGTTTTGTGTGCTACAGCCATATCACTCAGGAGTACACAAGACTTTTTTCACAGTATTTGTTTTGTTTAGCAAACATTTTCTGACATATCTGTAGTCTGAAACTGCAATGTATTGTGTCATTACCTAGTACCAGACATCCTCAGATCATCACAGTGCTTTACCGGAGGAATAATAGATGTATGATGCATAGACCAATATTATGAGGGCAGCTATGTAAATTCTTGCCCAAGGCCATTTGTGAGGTGTGGCTACAGCCAGGGTAGTAATAGCACACAGCTGTGTAAACAGTCCAGCAACCTGGTGATATACTGGCTGGGGATCTCCTGCTTGTGTGGTATCTTTCTAACTTGAGATGTCATATCCTTGTGTGTGCATACCTCTGACCTGTACGTTTTTTGGCAGGTTGTCCAGATGTTTGGCTAGAGGTTTCATCCTATCTACGTAAACTTGTGTTTTTATGGCAAGTTAGTTACATATAATTGAAGTGTGATATTACAAAATAATACAGACATTACTGTTTCAGAATACATAACCTTCAGACCATTCTCCCCACTGCAAATCCCTCACCCTACCAGCATTTTTAGTATGTAAGGGTGATATTTACAACACATTACAATCACTGTGCCTTGGTTACACTTTTATTTCTGCCCTTGTCCAGACATGTTGCTGTCAGAGGTTGGGAGTTATGGGTGTGGTTATAGAGTGCATTCAACTGTGCAGGCATGTCCATTATTTGTAAAAGCAAACATAAGAAGAGGATTATTGAGAATGACCACTGGTAACAGTACCATAAAGCACTTATATTCACAAAAGCCTTGACACTTCTGCTACACATCCTTCAAGATGTCACTAATATGTGTAGTATATTCCACATAGCACTGTGACTTTCATGTATGTCAGTGGCAGAGCAGTGGGTATCACTGGCATGCATAACAGTTGGCACTGCAGTTATCTGCACATGGCTCTGTCAAAGGCAGCACTGTACCTAGGACAGTACAAGATGACTGCCAGGAGAATGTGCTGACCAGATCCAGACAGTATTAAACACACATACACATAGCTCATTGACCCCTGCATATTGTGGACTGGCAACATGTTTTCATGTGTATTGGTACAGCCCTGCCAATATGTGCTATGCTGCTATTTCCATGCAAACATATATGTTACTGCATTTGTGTTGGTATATGGGGGGCACACCTGTCAACTGTACACATTTGCACCGACTGTGCTGATATTTGCTTTACATTTTGGTTCCATTTACCATACTATTGTGCCCTGTCTTGGGGACTGGAGGCATATCAGTAAAGAGGCCAGGTCAGATTGTACTGGCATACATTTGAGTTTCAGACTTCTTATCCTTCATAGCCTTACTGCAACTACATGTCCTGCTGTGCTATCACTGTGTGAGTCTGTAGGGGGTGAATTCAACATTGCCACAATTTGTGTGCCATTACCAGACATTTCTCTGTGGTTTTCTACAGCTGACTTGCTGTGTGGGTGGGAGGGATGGTTATGGGACTCCCACCCTGACATCCATGCCTGTGACCTATAACCCCCAGTTAGTTGTCCCCACACATATACTGCAGTGGGATTTGCCACCTTGGGTATTACTGCATAGTGGGTGGAGGCTAGTTTTGGCCAGATATTGCCTGGTGTCCCACATAGCTGTCAGTTGTGTGCTGCTATCCCAGTAGGCCACCCCATTCCCTTGCATGCATGCAACATTACCATAGATATTCTAGCAGAACATACTATTCCATTCATTTATTGTTAAGAAGACTGACTTACCTTGTGCTTGCAGCAGTTGTAAGGAAGGTGCTTGAGGGGCGCCTATGTTGGATGCACACAGTACACTGCCTATACATGGTAAGTTACAGGTAATATGATGTGTGTGTCATCTATTTTACTGTGTGTGCAAGTCAGAGAGAGGTGTCAGTCCCTGGGGTCCCTACAGTGTCAGTGTGTGTGCTATGCATTGTCTCTTTGCCAAGGCAGGAGCATACTAGGCACCCCTCCATCTGCTTACAGGAGCAGGCTCAGGGGCCTCCTCCTGTGAGTCCCTCTGTGTCTGTGGGGACCTTGGCAATGGTGGTGGGCTGTGTGGCCCTTCCCCGTGCTGTTTCTGCTGCAGCTGTTTCCACAGGATCATATTGTGTAGCATGGCACATACTATGAATATGTGTGCACATGTGGCTGGAGAGTACTGCAAGGCTCTACCAGATATGTCAAGGCAGTGGAACCGTGGTGTGAGCATCCCAAACACATGCTCTATAATGATCCTGGTTTGTGCGTGTGCCTCATTATGGCGTTCTTGTGTGGGTGTGTGTGTGCATTTCTGATGGGTGTCATCATCCAACAGCTCCAGTGCATAGCCAGCATCCCCCACCAGATGGCCATATGGGATGCCCCCACTGGCAAATGCATGGTACAGCTGTGATGAATGCCAGATGTCAGAGTCATGATAGTTTCCAGGGCTGCCAGCACACACATTCATGATAATGCCCTGGGCATTACACATGACTTGGCAGTTGATGGAGAGGAAGCCCTTGTGGTTTATGTAGACCTTACCTTGTTCACTGGGTGGTGCTTTGATGTGGATGTATGTGCACTCTATGGCTCCCAGTACCTCCAGGCATTCTGCTACACGGTGGAAGAGACACATTTCTGGTTGTCTCCTCACGGGTGTTGGGGAAGTAAATGTGCTCACCGGCATGTGGGTAGCATGGCATCCAGGAACTGGTGGAGTACCCTGGCTGCAGATGCCTATGAGACCCCCATGATGTCCCCAGTAGGTCTTTGTAAAGTACCTGTAGCTAGAATTCTTAAGGCTACACATACCTTGGTATCTACTAGGATGGGTTCCCCTCTGTTGGTTCTAACTCTGAGTTGAGGCCAGCATAGCTCAGTGATTTGCTAAAGTATGTCTCTGTCCACCCTGTAGTGCTCTACTATTTCCAGATCATGTAGCCCCTGGTAGGTTCCCCTAGGCCTGAACACTCTTTTCTTCCTCCTTGGTCTGTGGCAGTTGTCAGCATTATCCTGTTCTCTGCCATCAGCCTCTAGCACATACTGATGGATCAAAGCAATTGCAGCCCCTAACATTTTCCCAGTTAAAATTCCCCTGCATGTATACAGCAATGGTGCAGAGTTTGTGGGAAAAAACAGACTGTAAGGTGTTTCCATATTTTATACTGTTGTGCTGCAAATGCTACCTGTATGATTTGCTGACTATGATACATTCCAGCTGCCACCTATATTACTCATGGCTTTGCTTTGGCCACTGTGAGTGTTAGAGGCATTAGTGGCAATTTGTGCATGATTTACTTTATTCTGCTGTTGCCCTTTTTAATTATTTTTTACTTACATCTTCTGCCATTTTCAGCTATGCAGCCACCTGCCAGTTGTACTGGTGTGTGCTTTGCATGGCCCATTGTGAGTTGCAAGAGTCCCATATTAGTGATTTCTACTTCATTTCTCCTTTATTGTGCTGTTGCCAGCTGTATTATTGGCTGCTTTCAATGGCCCATTGTAGGTTACAGAATCCCATATTGCTGATTTATATTGCATTCCCCTTGTTCTGCTATTTCCTTTTTTTTCCCTATATCCTTCCTGTTTAAGCTCTGTAGCTAATGTAAACAGCAAGAAACGGCCCTTGCCTGAGTGCGAACATGCTACTCAGTTCATGGAATAAGACCATACAGCCTCAGACACACCCCTTCTTTAGCTGTGCTTAACTAAGCACAAACTGGGCAATGGATCTCCAATGTGCTTACAGCAAGCATGACACACCCTCTTTTCATGTTAGTTGCTCCTCCTGCCAACACAATGATGTTGGAGCACCTACACAGTTAGGTGCAGTGTGACACTTAGAAGAATTTTGTGATTCAGTATAACCCTCATTAACATACCCCACTGTCTTAATCTGTAGTTACTGCACTACATGAAAGCCTTCCCCCTTAGCAACCACTGTTACCTGCCATTGTTTTGATTCTGCTTGTCATATAGTATAATGGCAAAATGCAGGTTTCCCTTAAAATTGACTTTTCCCTTTTTTTTTCCCCACACAATCCCATTTGCGCGACACTGCCCTATGCTTCAATGGCCAAGATCGGCCATAAAAAATAAACTTTTATTTTTAGATAAATTAAACAGTTTGCAATGCCAATGGCCATATATGTGGCCATTGGCATGCCTACAGATTAGGGTACCTGCTTTTATTGGAGCTGTCATGGCTCCGTTTTCATTTTTGCAGAAATGTATTCAGCTAGTAGCCGAATACATTTCTGCACCTTACACTGTTCCTGTACGGTTACCTGCCTGCTTCCTGGATTGCTATTTAACCTCATTTGCATGGTTTTCACCAGCAAATGAGGTAATTAGCATCCTGCATGGGTTTCCGTGCAGGAACAGTGTTAGCTCGCTTATGCACATCAAAACGGCATGTTCCTGGATCACTCGGCAGCCATATTCTGTGCAGGAGTGCCTACACTGCTCTTGCATGGATGAAATACATTCATGAATTTCGAGGATAGGTTGTGTTTGCAGATCTCAATCTCATGTCCTCCAATCTGTATTCAAAGATATTAACACCTAAATGTAAAAATGTCACCTGTGCATGGTACTTATCTAATGTTCTACTGAAAGAAATATGTACAAACTGTGTTGAGAAATGGGTATCAGTGTTATTGAGGATTACATTTATCATACATTCTATTTTTTGTTTCAGACAAGAAGCGCAGTCAAAACAGAGCCATGAGCATTGAATGGATGCACAGGCTTTGAGATTAGCAGAGGGAGAGAGGTATGATGATTTTTTTTTACAAATTTTAGGAAGTAAAATGCATCTTCCCCTGTATTCATGACTGTATTTTTCACATTAACATGTTTATTGAATATAATGCAGGAATACCCATCATGCATCAGTAAGGTATGTGAAATCCTGACATGGTAGCTGTGCTTACAACTGTGGATAAATGATAGCACTGTTAATATTTTATGTATCTCTGTGCAATTGTTCAGCCCACATTTTTTAAATATACTCCACGACATAAATAGCATTTTCTTTTGTGTATCTGTCACACATCTGTTAAGGTGGAGGTTTTATATGCCAGTGCAAGTGTTTTGATTGCTGTTTAGGTTGCATGGTTTGATACACTTGTATGGTTGGTTATATTTTTCAATGACTGGGATGTTGTACATATCTTGCCTCTTTGTAGAGTAAATGGGTGTCTGCTATATCAGTGTTTGCAGACTGTGTGGCATGCCTTTCAGTGCAACATTGGTATTATAATTGCCTCAGACACCTTGGGTGTTTTTGTAGAAACACAGTTATATGCTAGGTTGACTGACACTTAGGCAGATACCCATTTGATTGCAGCAGCTCATAGGTTCATAGGTGTGTACTAGGCTAACAGCTCTGGAGCCAATATAAGTCTAGCCCAAGAAGATTCCCCTGGCATCATGCCACCCAAAGTTAGTTCCCAGAGCCCCTGTCAAGCAAAGCCACTGAAGTGATCTCTGGGGTGAACTTCCTATTGCCCACCCACTCGTCAAGATTTCTCTTAAAGAGGGCCAGTGAAGTGCTCTGCTTGACGTGAATGGGAAGTTTGTTCCAGAGTATGGGAAGTCTCTGGGTTAGGAATCTGTCTCTCCAGCATGTTCTGTTTATTGTGGTAATGAGGTTAAGGTCCCTGAAGTGTGTGGCATGGAGGGATTGGGATTTTTTTAGGTGTAGCATATCTAGCAGTTCTGGGACAGACATAGCTTTGTAGGTCAAGCAGAGATCGCCTCTAAGTAGGTTATAAGAGACAGAGTATAGCTGGAGCATTTTGAGTCTGTCCATATAGGGTATGTGTCTAAGGCCTAAGATCCTCTTAATGAGGTATTTTTGTGGCCTTTCCAGATGTTGTAGGTGTCTAGTGAGGTACATACCAAATGGGGCATTTTATTCTATAATATATCTAATGAGGGATGAGTAGAGAGGGATTATGACCTCTTTCTTTCTGGATGAGAAACCTTTTGTAATGAGATGTGCCACATAGAATGACTTTCTAACTACAGTGGGAATGTGGTTATCAAAGGAGAGGTTGCTGTCAACCTGTGTCCCCAGGTCTCTTATCACACCTTCAGTGTTTAGTGGACTACCGTGTGGTAGTTCGTGGGCACTGAATTTTTCTCAAAGGGAATGATAATGCACTTTTTGGCATTGAGCTTAAGGCCATGGTTCTGGCACCAGTCATCGGTGTTAGTGAGGCCTTTTTGTAGAATGTCTACATCAGTTGGAGAATCAATAATGGCTCACAGATTACAATCATCTGCAAACTTGGTCAGCCAGAGTCCCTTTGTGTTGGCTTGAACTTCAGAGAAGTAGATGCCAAACAGGAGAGGACCTAGGACCAATCTCTGTGGGAAACCACTTGTAACTGGTTGGTAGTCAGATTTGAAGTCTGCTACTTTCACAGTCTGGGTTCTATCAGTGAGCCAGTTGGCAACCCATCTTATTACATAGGGGTTTATGCCTAGTTTAGTGAGTCTATCTATGATTCCTGAGTGAAGGATGGTGATGAAGGCCTTGGCAAGATCTAGGTAGGCTGTATGTACTACCTTGCCCTCATCCACAGCTCTGGTGACAGACTCAAAGAAGTCTATCAGGTTGTGTAGGCATGATCTACCTTTCACAAACCTATACTGCATGGGGTTCAGAGTTTGGAGATTTACTATGCCACTTATTTATAAGGTCCATGATAATGAGCTCCATAGCATTACATATCAGACTCATCAGGCTAATGGGGCAGTAGTTCCCAGGGTCTGTAGTCACTCCCCCTTTGTGGAGTGGGATGACTGTAGCAGTCCGCCATTCATTAGGAACAAAGCCTGAAATGAGACTGTGATTGAACAGGGTACTCAGGTGTGGTGCCAGTTCATAGGTTCATAGGTTGGTACTAGGCTATCAGTCATAGGGCCTATACAAGCCTAGCCATAACAATTCCCTGTATGTTTCTTCCCCCAATATTTGCTTCCCTGGACCCCTATCTAGCAGGACAACTGACGTGATCCCTGGGGTGAATTTCCTATCTCCCATCCAGTTGTCAGGGTTGAGAGAGTGCATTTTGAGGTTTAGACTTCTAGCTTTGAGTAGCATTACCCTCAGATTTTGCATTCTTGTATCTGTTACGGTGGTGGTTTTGTCCTTTGAACCTTGCCTAAAAAAGGCACTATAGGGGTGGCAAGATCTTTAGCCAGTAACCTGAATCCCAGGGGCGACAGGTGCAGACCATCTCTAGCAAAGCATCGTGGTTTGTCGATCATGTCATCCCAGGCAGACAAATACTAAATCCCCTTTGAATGACACCAGAAGCTTAGCCAATTGTTGAAGTCCATCATTTTGTCCTTATACTGTGGTATCATTCTGGGCAAAGGCAGCATGCTACTCAATTTTGTCATATTCAGCACCCCTGCAGGTCAACATTGGTATTGCATCTGCCACAGACACCTTTGTTTTTTTTTGTAGAAACACACTTATAGGATAGGTTGACTGACTCTTGAGCAGATACCCATTTGATTGCAGCAGTTCATATTCATCACACCCTGCAGATCAACTTTGATATTGTATCTGCCTCAGAAATCTCGACTGTTTTTTTTTTCTTTTCAAACAGCTTTACTGAATTATCACTTGTGACATAGGCAAATTTACATTCATATAAAAGTAATCAAACTATATCAACATAACAAACATTATACTTCACGTGTATTGTTATATATCATATAACCTAAGCAATATTAAATTAATTATTCAATTTCTGTCTTTTTTAAAACAAGACACATTTTTATTAACCTATCACTTACTACACAGGCAATCATACATTTATATAAATGAAAACAAACCACACCAACACAGTCCTAGTTGCAAGCCTTTTACATCACAAGCCATACTGACACACTCCCAGTTGTAAACATTATACATTACTTATAATCTACCCCATCTTTCTCGCTCAAACATTACATAGCTCATTTAAGTCTCACTGCCCCTCAGACCTCATTCCTCTCTCTTATATGTATTGTTCCCAAAGTTCCTCCTCCTTCCTATGTAGTTTGCTCCTACCCTTTTCCAAAGATCTAATTTCCAGTTGTTTTATCTCTGTTACTATGTTCACTACTTCCAATGTAGTTGGTTTAGATTTTGATTTACATTTTCTAGTAATTGCCCTTTTGGCAGCCACCATTATTAGACATAGCAAGGTCCTACCATGTCTTGGCAATTCTGATTCTGTATCACAGCTCAGAAAATCATCTCCCTCATCAGACTATCTGCCCACCCAGCATTTCTGACAGTGCATCCCACAGGGAATCCCCAAAGTCCTCCAATTCATGCACTCCCAGAAAATATGTTCCCAATTATCTCTTTCTTCCCCCTGACACCCCCAATATCTGCTGTCCACCTGAAGAAAAATTCTCTGGAGTCTACCTGGAGTATAAAAATATCTATGCGAACACTTCCAGGCAAAAATCCTAAATCTTGTAGATTCTGACGCACATTTGGGAGACATACACACATCCTCCCATTGTTCTTCTGTGGATTGCCTATCCAATCTCTCTTCACAATCCTTTCTATCCTCCTCTGACAGATTCCCACAGTCATCATGCAATATTCCACATGCTTACCAATTATTCCTTTTCTAATGGCAGCTTCCATTCCAGATTTCACTAAAAACTCTACCAGTGCTGGTCCTTTGCACAGAACACCCCCCCCCCCCGCTTTTTCTGTCTCCCTGCCCATACCCTTGTAGAAACACATTTATAGGCTAGGCACTTAACAGATTTGATTGCAACAGTTCATATTCAGCACAACCTGTAGGCCAACACTGGTATTGCATCTGCCTCAGACACCTTGGGTGTGTTTTTGTAGAAACACTGTTATAATCTAGGTTGACTGACACTTGAGAAACTACCCTTGCGATTGCAGCAGTTCATATTCAGTGCACCCAGCAGGTCAGCATTGGTATTGCATTGGTCTCTAACTCCTTGGGTGTTTTTTTTATTCTAAACACAATGTTACAGACTAGTTTGACTGACACTTGAGCAGATACCCATTTGATTGTGACAGTTCACTATCAGCAAGCATATTCCATAAGTTTTTATTTTTCAGTGTACCGATCACTGCTTGCTTTTGTAGATAATAAGTACAGTTGTACACACACAATATTGTCAGTACCAGATATATTAAATTCTCATATGTCATCAGTTGTATTGATTGAACATATCAAACTGTTTGTATATATATATATATAGGGCGGTTTACTATCATAAATTCGAAAATCAGAACAAAACGTGTCTGCATTTTCGAATTTATACATCGGAAATGGACATTTCTGACTTTTCCTAATGTCGAAAACAGCTGTGTATTGTCGAAAATGATGCTTGCGACATTTTCGACAATACACAGCACTCCCACCCGTCCCGTAACTACCTACCTAACTAGCCTAAACACACAGTTATGCAGGGGGGCTGCACCCCCCTGCGCCCCCCAACACACCCCCAACTTAATATTCCAACTCCGAGATCACACTACAGTGAGGAAAGGGATGTATTTCCCTAACCGCACTGTACTGCGATCCCCTCACATGAGCGAACGTTAGAATTGCGAATGCACAGTCCATTCGCAATGGTAACGTTCGCTCACATCACCTGCCGAAATATGAAGTATTCGAACATCTGTTGTTCGAATACTTCATAGCCGTGCAAGTGCATGTCGGCATTGTGATAGCAAACCATATAGGGCGATAGTTCCCGGGGTCTGTTGTGGCTCCACCTTTGTGGAGTGGAATAACCATTACTGTGCACCACTCTGTGGGCACATAGCCTGTGGATAGGCTGAGTTTAAACAGTGTGTTTAGGTGAGGGGTTAGTTCATCTTTGAGCTCATGTAGGACACAGCCTGGGACACCATCTGGTCCCATTGATGCTGTGTTTTTGGCTTTGGAGAGGGCTGTTTTAACCGGACTGTCTGTGATTTCAGGGGCACTACATTCTTCTGGTATAGTTATGGGCCCTTTTGGGGGTGAGAGGGGGGTGAAGTTTGCAGTGAACCTGTCTGCCAGGATGTTGGCTATATCAGTCGGTTCAGTGTATTTTGTGCCATTCTGCACTAACTCTGAGCAGATCTGAGAATTGCCAGTTAGATTCTTGACATAGCTAAAGAATGCCTGGTGGTTATCTTTGGAGTCCATGGCAATTTTTCTTTCAAAGCTAGCCTTGGATGATTTTATGAGGGAACATAGTTTCTTGCTGATACTGATCAGGGATGTCTTCCCTTCTTGGGATTTTACTCTTTACTGTACTAGTTTCCTCCTTCTATTGTATAGCTTGTTTATGACAGGGGTCCACCAGACTGGTTTCCTTTTCTTGGAGGAGTGAGTCTTGGTTTTGTTTGGGATAGCACGATCCATGCATTCTTGTAGGTGCCCATAGAGTGCATTAGTAAAGGATTTTGCAGCTTGGACAACGTTATCCTTTAGCATGAGGGCTTTGAAACTTCCCACCTTGGTCTTAAGTAACATGCTTTTGAAAAGTTTTTCATGGTGGTTTCTTTGACTGGGGGTGGTGGCGGAATGTGGATATCCAGAGTGATTAGTTTATGGTCAGATCTAACCAGTGAGGGGTTGACCTCTGGTGTGGTATACCGGTCGCACATGTTGGTGATGACCAGGTTCAATATGTTGTCACCTCTGGTGGGTGTGTTGATCAGTTGATCCAAGGCACTTGAGTTTATAAATTCTAGGAAATGTTGGGCAAGAGAGTTTGTACTTGAGTAGTTCTCCCAGTTAATGTTTGGGTAATTGAAATCACCCAATATCAGGGAGTTTGGTAGGACCTTTATGTTTCCCAGTGTTTCCAGGAATGCAGAGTGGGGGTCCTGGGACATGGTGGGTGATCTGTAGCAAGCTATAATTTGAATAGCAGTTTTGCCCATTGTTAGTTGCGCATGGATGATCTCTGAAGCATCATGCTGTGCCACTAATCTGGAGGTGTGGGTATCCTTGATGAATATGGATACTCCCCCACCTTTTGTATTCTGGTCTGGGTTTTGTGGCCGAAATGTATGGTATGAGTTGTAGCCTGGTAGTGCTGGGGTGCTCTCTGGATCCTTAAACCAGGTTTCTGTTACTGCACATATATCAATTTCCTCCATACTGAGGAGTGCCTCGAGTGTGTGCATTTTGAGGTTTAGACTTCTGGCATTGAGTAGCATTACCCTCAGTTTTTTGTTACTTGTGCTATTTATGGCAGTGGGTTTGTCTTTTGAGCCTTGCCTAAAAAAGGCACTATGGGGGTGGCAAGTGCCTTGGCCAGCATTCAAAAGCCTAAGGGTGACAGGTGCAAGCCATCTCTAGCGAAGCAGTGTGACTTGTCGAGCATGTCATCCCAGGCTGACAGACACTAGATCCCCTTTGAATGACACCAGAAGCTTAGCCAGTTGTTGAAATTGATAATTTTTTTCTCTGTACTGTGGTATTATTCTTGGTGAGGGCAGGATACTACTCAGGGTCAGGATCATACCGGCCTGGTCTACGTGATCAGAGAGTTCCTCCATGTCTCTTTTCATGTAGTCCAGGGAGGTATGGCTCAGGTCATTCACACCAACATGGGCAATGTCAGAGTCATATCTGTACTTGTTTTGGAGTGACCTGAGTGCTTGTGTTATGTGGTGGATCCTGGCACCAGACAGGCAGCTTACAGTAACCTTTTCCTTGTTCAGCCTAGTGAGTGGGACATCAGTATGTCTGACTATAGAGTCACCTATTACTAGTGTGTTGGGTATGTTATTTTTCCTTAAGGGCTGTGATTGCATGGCACACTGATTTTGTGAAGTATGTGTTTCATGGTTTGTGTTGGGGGGGTGGAGGTTGCTTGGATGCCTGCTTTGGAGGTCTCTGTTGCTTTTGCATATTTTTATTTAGAGCCTCCGAGTATGTTTTCATGTATTTATGTGTGTCTTTTACCTGTGCTGGTTTCATAGGTCTATGTGAGACTGGTGGTGTGATGCAAGTAATTCCCTTCTCCTCTTGACTGCCTGGTCCAGTCTTGGGTTGAGAGAGCTTAGCCTCCAGTTTTGTTGTATAATTGAATCTCTCGCATGTATTAGTGTTTGGTGGAAGGAGGAGAGGGTTGTCTGTGTACATGAGACAATTGTAACATTGCCTCAAAATGCCCAGATTCACCAGTTAGACCAGAGAGTACACCTAAACCTGCCCTTTGGACATGCCTGGATAGGTACAGTGAACTGTTTTACTGATTGGCTGGTAAGGTCGAATAGAGAGCCTTGTCCTTTTCTACAGTATAAGGGGGTCTAGTGCTAAGGTTTATTAGTGCTTGCTATGAGTTTTGAGCAAGTGTCGGGATGAGAAGTGAATGGTTTGAGTGCTTAAGTTGAAAGTTTGTCTAGTTCCAAGGGAAAAATTGAAGAGTAGACTTTGTGGAGCCAGGAATAGTTATACCCTAGCTAACCAGAGCTGCCCACCGTGCAAAACCACGCAAATGTGGGTTTTATAGCAGGAAATGAAAGAGATAGAAATTAGCCCAAAATGGCCAATGAACTACTAATTTATGGGCTGAAACCACTCCTCCAGGGACAGATAGGCTGCTCAAAGTTCCCTCTTTCACAGTGAACAGAAAAACTTCCTTCTGTCCAAGTAAGGTATGAGCAAACACAGAAACTTGTAACACAGCCCTGAATTCAGTACTAACCTGAAAACTGGACTATACTAGCTTAGAAAGGTGGGGAAACAAGTATATATTATTGTTTTTTTTTTTTTTTCAGAAAATATAGCAGATACAATAAAAAAAAACACTTTAAATGCACAGAAATGGCTATGACACATGAGTGTGTAGTCTACAACAGTTAAACAGGTAATTTAAACACAAAAAATGACTTTGTTAAAGTGCAGGCAGTAAAATAAGTACAATATGTAGCTGAAACAAGCTTTTTAAATCACAGAAACTCTAGAAAATTGGCATTTTAGGTGGAATTAGCTAAAGGCATTAAGAAAATGCAGAAAAATGATACTTAATCACTCCAAAGTCTCTCCTTTGTCTCTCTGCTTCTGTAGAACTCTGCAGGGCACCAGGCAGGAGCTTGCTGAGCTGTATACAAGCACAAAAACTTTGCAAATGTGGGTTTTATAGCAGGGAAATGAAAGAGATAGAAATTAGCCCAAAATGGCCAATAAACTACTAATTTCTGGGCTGAAACCGCTCCTCCAGGGACAGATAGACTGCTCAAAGCTCCCCCTCTCACAGTGAACAGAGAAACTTCCTTCTATCCAAGTAAGGTATGGGCAAACACAGAAACTTGTAACATAGCCCTGAATTCAGCACTAACCTAAAAACTGGACTATACTAGCTTACAAAGGCGGGAAAACAAGTATTTTTTTTTTGTTTTTTTGTTTTTTTTCAGAAAATAAAGCAGATACAATCAAAAGTCCTAGGACCCCTTCTGTTTGGCATATACTTCTCAGAGGTACAGGCAAGCAAAGGAGGACTATGGCTGAACAAGTTCGCAGACGACTGCAAACTAGGGGCTATAATTGACTCTCCGGCTGACACAGACGTCCTCCAAAAGGGTCTCACTGAGACAGATACCTGTTGTCAAAACCATGGCATCAGGCTAAATGCCAAAAAGTGGAAAAAACAAAGTACCCACAAACTACCACACAGGTGGTAGCCCCCTAAATACGGAAGATGTAATAAGGGATCCGGGGACCCAAGTAGATAGTAACCTCTCCTTTGATAATCACATTGCCTAAGTGGTTAGAAAATCCTTCAATGTGGCCCACCTAATCACAAAACAAGATAATCCAAGCCTTATAAGTACACCATAAAACAAGCAAAAAGGCGAATGCTGACACCACACTATGTAGCTTGAGAAACTGAAAACAATGAAGCAAACTCGTGCAAACCAGCAGGACTAAATAAAAACACTTTTAATAACAGTTGAGCGCTTTCACCTGTTACAATACAGGCTTCCTCAGAACAAAGATCCATTCTGAATTACAGCCCTTAAATAGATGTTTTGGCTCCAAAAATTTTGAAGCAACATACTCCACTAAAACTTTCTACATAAACAATAAACAAAAACATTCCAAAATAAATAGGTAACAGAAATAAACATATATATACATATATATCCTATAAAATGTAATACACAAATTCCTCTGGAATTCATATTTGTTAAAAACATGTTTCTATAAAAACACTGACTCAACTTGTTTATAAACAATTTGACACTAACGTATTTTGTATAGCAGAGGTTTAATAGACAGTGATTCATTCAAACCTGGGGGTGAGGCAGCATCAGTAAAAATTTGCCACCACATTTCTCTATAAGACAACCAACTCTTATAGTCTCCCCCCCCAGGGTCTATTTGAATAAGGTCAATAATACTAAAAGTGAATTTGTGTTCAGAACCCTCTTGTTTTATGTGCTTATATAGGGCATTCTTCTCATCTCTCTTTCTAATAGAGTAAAAATGACCGCATATTCTTTTGTTCAGCTGTCTCTCGGTCTTCCCAATGTAGAAAGCGGGACAAGCTGAACATAATGCGATATATATGACAAGTTTAGTAGTACCATAACCTGCCTTGAATCTAATAGAGGTGTTGGTAGTGTTGCTTAACCTAGTGCCTTGACTGTTGTTAATAGCAAAGCACCAGTTGCATCTACCACACTTCTGTGAAGATTTAGAAGTGTTAGAAGTCAGAAACATCGTATTTTCTAACAACCTTTTCAAGTTCATACCCATTTTATTTACAAAGTGGGGTTTATCACCTAAGATGTTGGATATAGAAGCATCCGCCATAATAATAAACCAACTTTTATTAACCAATTGCCTCATCCTATAACTACAAGGACCATATTCGATTACACAAACTTTGTTTAAATCACTACGACTAACTCTAGCAAGGGAAACAACATTATTACCTTGAGAATTCATTCCTAACAAAGGTGTGTACCTAGAACCCCAGTCTTGAATAACCTGCTTGCTTACATTTTGCATCATACCAAGGTCATAACCTCTATCACTGAACATAGCTGTAATATACTCAACTTCAGCTATCATATCTATGTAGTCTGAAGTCATTCTAACTGCTCTAATCAACTGTCCCTTGTAGATGTTCCTTAAAAGACTTTTTGGGCGGTTACTAGAGTATTCAAGATAGTTATTAGAAAAAGTGGGTTTCCTGTATATTCTTGATTTAAACCCAAAATTAGCCGGAGAGACGAGGGTGTCAAGGTATGCCAGACCATCATGACTGAATGCGTGTGTAAATTTCAAATAAGAACTACTGGTATTAATAAATTCTATAAATTCAGTCAATGTCTCAGTGTCACCATCCCATAATATATATATATATATATATATATATATATATATATATATATATATATATATATATCGTCAAGGTAACGAGTGTAATATTTGATGTGAAGATAGAAGTCACTGGTGAACACTACAGACTCCTCCCAGTCGAGCATGACCATATTACCAAAAATGGGAGCACACGCAGCACCCATAGCTACACCCTTAGTTTGTTTAAAAATCTCTCCTTCAAAAAAGATGAAATTATTGTTCAATACCATACTCATCATATCTGTAATCAACCATATATTATCCCAATCCAACCCTGCATATTTAGTAATACTACGATTAAATGCTTCTAACCCCTCACTTTTGGGGATGCAGGAGAAAAGGTCTATGACATCAATAGTCACGTATAATAAATCCTTTTTATATAAATGTGTAGGAAAATAAGCTAAAAAATACCAAGAATCCTTGGCGAGATGAAATACCTTTTCGTACACATGTTTCAAAGTATGGTCAATGACTACACCCAAAGAGAATGTTTTAGATCTGCTGCCAGAAACAATTGGTCTAAAAGGCGGGTCAGACACATTCTTATGAACTTTGGGGATGCCAACTAGCTTGGCTAACACAGGAAATTCCACTTTGGCAAAGTTGTAAGTATCCAAACTAATTTGCCTGTCTATAAGAAAGTCCTCAAGGTGACAATCAATTTTTCTATAGGCTATATTAAGTTCATTAACAGATATGATCTCATAGCTGTCAGTAGAATGTAAAATATCATGAAGTTTAGAGGTATAAGTTGATCAAAAAGAACTAAACCCCCACCCTTGTCAGGTTTCATCAGCCTTATTGATCTGTTCTTCCTCAACATTTGTAGGGTGTCCTGTTCTTCTCTAGATAAATTATATTACATTCTCCTAAACTTCTTTTTGTTGTTAAGCTCATAAATCTGCTTAACAATACAGTTTTCAAATAAACCAATCGTTGGATGGCATGGGGGTATAAAGGTACTTTTCTTTTTCAGAATTTTACAGTCATTGTTAGAGCCAGTAACATTATTAATGGGATTATTAAACATTACTGCCAAGTTTAGTTTCCTAGTATACAGTTTAACTTGACAAATATTGTCAACCACATCAAATTTAGTAGTTGGTATGTATTTCAAGCCCTTAGAAAGTAAATTAAAATAAGAAATATCGAGCTCAACATCTGTATAGTTAAAAATGTTAAAGCTCTTGTACCTGTAAGTCACACTATCTGTGGAAGAAATCTCACAGTACTTTGTGGTATTATGTACATCATGTTTAGTAGCAGTTTGCTGTGTAGTCTGCAAATCTACATTAGTAACTAACTCTAGGTTCATATTATTTATATTGGCTATTGTTGGTGATGGGGTTTCTTCCAATTCCCCCCCCCCCATTTCCAGTCCCTTCTTCTGTCTTGACCTCTGCCCTTGAAAAAATGGGAATTACTTTGAGCCTGAGAATTATAATCATAATCTAAGGGGACCTGCTGTCGATTGTGAAAATTGTCGACAGCTTTAAACTGTCCTTCTTTCCACCCATATATAGCCCCTCTCTCATACTGCTGAATATCCCTAGTAAGTTTAGAATTTTTCCTTTCTAGATATTTTTTTATATTTCAATCAGCTGTAACAAATTGTTTATTATATAACCTTTCCCATTGTTCAAATAATAAATCACTTAAAATGTTTTCATTCAGTTTTTCTGTTTCATCCATTAGTCTAATTTCTCATCATTACATTTAATTAACAGCTTCATGAATTCAATGCCACAGTTGTCAAAAAACAAATTAAATTCTTTTTTTGTATTGTCATTCACATCTATGCCCATAGGAAATTTAAAAAATCTCAAACCTTTAGGAATGACATTAATGTTCAAACACTTAGATAAATAAGCATTTTCTAACTTCAATGTATTAATATTATACAGTTTTTTACCAAATAAATAAATCATGTCATATATATCGCATTATGTTCAGCTTGTCCCGCTTTCTACATTGGGAAGACCGAGAGACAGCTGAACAAAAGAATATCTTGGTCATTTTACTCTATTAGAAAGAGAGATGAGAAGAATGCCCTATATAAGCACATAAAACAAGAGGGTTCTGAACACAAATTCACTTTTAGTATTATTGACCTTATTCAAATAGACCCTAGGGGGGGGAGACTATAAGAGTTGGTTGTCTTATAGAGAAATGTGGTGGCAAATTTGTACTGATGCTGCCTCACCCCCAGGTTTGAATGAATCACTGTCTATTAAACCTCTGCTATACAAAATACGTTAGTGTCAAATTGTTTATAAACAAGTTGAGTCAGTGTTTTTATAGAAACATGTTTTTAACAAATATGAATTCCAGAGGAATTTGTCTATTACATTTTATAGGATATATATGCATATATATGTTTATTTCTGTTACCTATTCATTTTGGAATGTTTTTGTTTATTGTTTATGTAGAAAGTTTTAGTGGAGTATGTTGCTTTAAAATTTTTGGAGCCAAAACATCTATTTAAGGGCTGTAATTCAGAATGGATCTTTGTTCTGAGGAAGCCTGTATTGTAACAGGTGAAAGCACTCAACTGTTATTAAAAGTGTTTTTATTTAGTCCTGCTGGTTTGCACGAGTTTGCTTCATTGTTTTCAGTTTCTCAAGCTACATAGTGTGGTGTCAGCGTTCGCCTTTTTACCTAATCACAAAAGAGTTTGCATCCAGATCGAAAAAGGTCATTGGGCTCCTCTACTCATCACTCATCAGACCCATCATAGAGTACAATGCCCCATTTGGGATGTACCTTACAAGACACCTGCAACAACTGGAAAGACCACAGAAGTACCTAACCAAGAGGATCACTGGCCTCAAGCAGATGCCTATGCAGCTCGACTGACGAAACTCCAGCTGTACTCGTTTGCATACCACCTACTCAGAGGTGATCTCTGCCTGACATACAAGGCCATGTCCAACCCAGAATTGATGGACATGCTCCACCTAAAAAAAAACATATCCCCTCGAGCCACATGCTCCAGGGATTTAAACCTCACCACAACAGTAAATAGGATGTGCTGGAGGGATAGATTCCTGTCCCAGAGACTTCCCGTGCTTTGAAACAAGATTTCAATCTACATTAGGCAGAGCTCCTCGCTAACCTTCTTCAAGAGAAAGCTTGATGAGTGGATGGGAAACAGAAAATTTACCCCAGGGATCACTTCAATGGTTCTGCTGGACAGAGGCACAGGGAACTAATCTAAGGGGGTGGCGAAAGCCAACACATTCCGGCTAGGCTTATAAATGCCTTCGGGCAGATAGCCTAGTACCTACCAATGAACCTATGAACCTGTGTAGTGTTGTACTCATTATATTGATGTGTGTTTAGCCAAATATCATGTTGCCTATCTCAGAAATTTGTCATATGGCTTGCCTGTTGTCCACAATATTTTCAGATCACTTTCTCCTCATTTTTACAATGACACATTGTGGCTGCTCATATAAATCATTGAATGCAGACAGAACAATATGTTGATTTGAGCATTCATACATTTTTACAAAGCTAATAATGTGTGTGTATGTATGTGTGTGTGTGCATGTGTGTGTGTGTGTGTGTGTGTGTGTGTGTGTGTGTGTGTGTGTGTGTGTGTGTGTGTGTCAGTGCGCGTGTGCGTGTCTAAGCATACAGCATACTGAATTGTTCAGATAAGAATACTGTTGTCCTTTTAAGGGCTACTACATACAGGGCCATAGGTAACTGTCCATAATGGACATGTCTCAGTCCCTTTGTAAATTGTCATCCTAATCATATTGTCTTGTGCTCTGATATTCATAGAACTATTCTGCATGACAGATATTTGCCTTTCTTTTTTGTTATGTTTTGTAATTAATCTGCACAGAGCATGGTATCTGTAGACATTCTCCAGTCTGAAGATGATGACATGAACATACAAAACCACTGTCAGATTTCTCAGAGACGGATGTGACAATGATGATGACAATGGTGGTGAATCACCTGGACCCACCCCTACTCATGATATCCTGCCAGCACCCCAGAGGAGATATTGATACAACAAGGACAGAGATGATTTTTACAAGGAAATCCAGGGCGTCATGACTGAGTGTTCCAAACACAGATGACAGACATGTTGGGGACCTTCTCTGAGGATATGACATGGGCTATGCAGGATTCATTCAGGGTGACAGCTCAGGGGATCATTTGGAAGTTTGATCTCCATCAGCCTGGTCCCCCTGGTCAGTAATTATTGTCTGCGTGCTCCTCTTGTGTTATGCTGCCAACATGGTGATTGGCATTTCATTGATTGGACTGTGTATGGACTCATGTGCATGCATACCATGTATCTGTCATGTTCATTTGTTATTGTCATGTGATATTTACTTCGGTTTCAATGTGTGCATGACACACATTGACACATAACACTTTCCACATGGTAGCCAGTAAACATGTGTTACTAGGGCAAGTGACAGATAATATATGTTGTACATACTCCATTACTAACATTGCAATATGCCTTGGATTTCTGTTTTGCCATATCAGGTATGTGCAACATACAGACATGTCATTCCACATGGTTTTGGATAACAGTTGTCATGATGTCGCACTGTCATGGTGTGGTGTTGTGTCATGGTTTGGCAATACAGATGCCATGTGGGATCATATGCAGGTATATCCTTTCTATGTACAGTCTTCCTTTGCAGACTGCATTAAACAGCAATTTAACATTAATATGTACACAATGTTACAGATAACACATTCTTTCACAGTACATTACACAGTATCTGTTGTGTGTAGCATTTCCACACCCATGATGTAGTGACATCGGTGTACTCCTTTCAGAAATAGTTGCACACTTTAAATGACTGCACGTGTGTGTGTTCATAGTCAGATATATACTGACTCATAAAGGTACCATTCAGTGATTTACTGCTGATGTTCTGTGACATTATATGAGTATGTGCTTTTAATTTTTTAGCTTGCTTACCTATGCATGTCAATGTGACATGATTGCACATTACTGTGTATGTGGTTTTATACATGTCTAGTTCTGTGGACATCAGCAATCCATCTGGCCATTTCACATACATTTTCCATTAGTTAAATGTATGTCTGTGTAGCTTCTACAGCACCATGTGTACTTTACACATGCATTTGCATGGTGTCATCTTACTGTGTCCTGCTTTACCCTGATGTGAGCCAACTTCCTCCCTTCATATTTACTTATTATTTTTTGCAGTTATGTTTGCCTTTGTTAAATGTACTGTCCACTACTATTTATTAATTTGACACAGTGAACATGTGCAAAATGTATGCCAATTGTACAATGCAGGATATGTGCACACAAGTTGCTGGATAATGCTTGCAATAAGTCATTCTTCTCATTATACTTGTGTGTTGCTCAGTGTAGTTTTTTTCCTGTCCATGTGCACAACCTGCTATATTCATTATGCTGTATTGTTGCATTTTTGAACATATTATTACATGCCATTGGTATATGTATGTGTGTTGACATTGATTTCATGTATATTCCATTTATGCCACTGGCAGACATACATCCACAACTACACCTGTATATTGCTTTTGACATGGCATATATGTATAAAGTACATACATTCCATTACACATTTGGGTTGTGTACACCTACTTGAGTTTGTAACAGCATTTGTTGCTCTTCTGCAGTACTTCTGTTTGGCACTGTGCTTGGTTGTTTGCCTTTCACATGCACAGTCATAGATTTGCTTCTGTCCCCTGAAATTAGCTACCATTGTTAGACCTGCATTTGCTCACA
This sequence comes from Protopterus annectens, assembly GCF_019279795.1. Lineage (NCBI taxonomy): Eukaryota > Metazoa > Chordata > Ceratodontiformes > Protopteridae > Protopterus > Protopterus annectens. Next base: position 731,626,261 of record NC_056743.1, read on the forward strand.
TATGGTGTTCCTTGACTTACACATGTAATGCTGATTGACTAAGTGGATATGTGTATATTTATTCAATGTGTACCATGATCCTAATTGATTACCCTAGAATGCACATCTACCTTTGTTCATACACATCCAGGTATGACTGTCACATAGTTTGTGACATGTTGTAACATGATAGTGCATAGGTAGATATGTTTTTTTCTACATTTCACCATGGCTGGTATGTATTTCCACCTTGTTCATCAACGTTCCATTGCCTGTGTTGTGCAGTGTGCTATTTGTGTAACATACCTGTTCTTACTGTTTTTTTCCAACCTTTGTCTTTCTTGAGTTGTGCTATGTGTTCTATGGGTATACCTGCTGTGATGACCTCTACCTCCTGATGTCCTTCAAGAATGCAACTGCAGTCATAACATATGGGTTGTCCTGCCTCAGGCAGCCCTCGGTCGGCCGGATTCCAAAGTCTGGGTCCGACGTCAGCTGATGTCGCATTTCTCTCCGACGTCAGAGTGGCAGGAGTACATAAGCATCAGCCGACGCCATCTTCTTCAGTCTTTCTTGCCGCGCGGTGCCCGAAGCAGAAGCAGTTCGCAAGTGCCGGTCGGTCAGCTCCTGTATTCTTTGATCCGAAGTCATCAAAAAAGCTAAGTACCCCATTGGGGACCTTTTCTTGCCTCAGCCGATGTCAGAAATTACTGAAAAAGTTAATAATTGTTTGTCTTGTGGTAAACAAATACCTCATAAGGATTTCCATTCTTACTGCCTTCCTTGCCTTGACCCAGACCACGACGTCTTGGCCTGTGCCGCCTGTGCTCGCTTCAATAAGCGCACTCTCAGGCACTGGGCAGAGTTCGCTGAAGACTTTTTCGGCGAAAAATTCGATACACGATGCCGTCAGAATTACTGACATCGCATACTCCTAAAAAACGAAAAGACCGGGACCGACATCCTCGGCCCGCATCTTCCGCCGACACCACGCCAAAACCTACCGTGAGTGCCCCGGTTCCCTCTGAGGCGGTTATCTCACCTCTCCGAACCGAAGACACCGCATTACCGTTACCTCCGATACCGGAGACCACACCGACGCCAGTTATTGATTTTCCTCCGGATACTGAAACCGAGGAAATGCCAGAAACCATTGCTGTGGATAAGGTCACTCCAGCATGTGGAGCTGCTAGGCCTCCCATGTCCATGTCTATCAAGGCCTACACACATGCTAAGGCAGCCAGCAAGACCAAGCACCTTACTGCTAAAGCCTTACCTCAGCCTACTCCTGAAACACAAATCATGACTATGGCAGCAGACTTAATCTCCATGATCAGAGGTTCCCAGGCCCATCCTGAGAGAGGATCCCAGCCTCCTCCTGATAAGAGGCCCAGGGTTGTGCCCACTGATCCTCTTCCTTCAGATGAAGATTCTGAGGCCTCTGGCCACTCCGATAGCCAGGAAGAGCATTTCCAGACCTACGAGGACTCAGATGCAGAGGACTCCATCCCCTCGGCATCCCCTCCTGAGGATATTTCTTTTGGGGAAGTTCTGCATTCCATGAGGGAACATTTTAAGTGGCAAGGCCAGGAATATTCTGATTCCAGAAAGCGCCTTCGAACCTTCCTTAAAAAGCCCCAACACAGGCCCTTAGCTATACCTCCTGTGCTTGATGTTTTGGATGATTTATTCTCTGACTCCAGTGTTACCCCTGATACTCTCCATCCTGCTCCTGCCAAGCCGGACAGATACTATAGAGTCCCTGAAACACATTCTCATTTCTTTAGGGCCCATGCTGTTGATTTAGAAACTATTTTGCAGGGGCCGAAAGGGGTTTCAGCTACCACCTCCAAAAATCCTTTGCCTTCCAACAGGGAAGCTAGGACATTAGAGAGATGGGGGAAGAAGGTTTACACCTCCACTACTTTGTCTATGAGAGCTCTCAATTGTCTCTTTCATATGTTTCAAAATCAGGATTTCCTGTTAGATGATTTACAGAAAACTTTGGCCTCTCCTGAACCTTTAGATAGGAAGTCTTTGCAGGAGGCTGTACATAACTCTCAGCAAGTTAGCAATCACTTTCTTCAGTGTGGATATGATGCATTGGAAGCTTCATGTAGGGCAGCTATGACAGGGGCGGTCATTCGTAGACATGCATGGTTGAAAGAACAACCTCTACCAGATCATGTTAAGGCAAAACTTCTTGATGCACCCTTGGAAAAGAACAAGCTTTTTGGTGCTAATGCTAAAGATGTATTAAAGACCATTGAGAAAAAAGCCAAGTCAGTTCAGAAAGTCAAAGATTTCCTCCAGGTTCAGCCACCCAGATTCAGCAGGAATTGGCCTTCAAAAAACTGGTCCTTTCCTAATCCTGAAAAATTCCAAAGGGGTAAAAACAGGCGTGGCCGAGGAAGAGGACAATACAGAGGTTCCTACAGGGGACGACAATGGCAACCAGCAAACCAAAGAAGTGACACAGGGGCTTCTCCTGCCCCACAGGGACAATCCCAATTACTTTCCTCTACTTCCGCTAACCAAAGAGCAAACAGAAGCTCCCTTGGGTGGAAAATTATCTCTGTTCTCAGACAATTGGCACAGATTGACAAAGGACAAATGGATTTTGGACATTATAGACCAAGGCTACAGGTTCCACTTTCATACCTTACCAAGGAAACAAGGCATGCCAAACCTACCACAAAACCAGAGGGCAGAGGCTATCAAGCAAATTTCTCTGCTTGCTCAGATCAATGCAATAGAAAAAGTTCCACAACAAGAACAAGGCCAGGGGTTTTACTCAAGACTGTTCCTTGTTCCAAGAAAAGAAACTCAATGGAGACCAATACTGGATTTGTCCGCATTAAACACCTTTCTCATAGTACCAAAGTTCAAAATGCTGACCTTACAGCAACTCCTTCCCATGCTGGGCAAGGGGTCTTGGCTGATTACTCTGGACCTCAAGGAGGCATACCTGCATGTCCCTATCAGACACAGCTGCAGAAGATACCTCAGATTTCTTGCAGGGCCAGAGCATTATCAATTATCAGCATTGCCATTTGGCTTATCTACTGCACCCAGAGTATTTACAAAATGCCTGGCTTCAGTAATTGCTCATTGCAGGCTCCAGGGGATCCAAATTTACCCGTACCTGGACGACTGCCTCATACAAGCGGACGACAAACTGATTTTGACAAAAAACTTGAATTATGTCATACAATTGCTACAAGCTCTGGGATACACAATCAACTTCCAAAAGTCAAGACTTCAGCCATCCCAGCAAATAAGCTTCTTAGGAGCCAATCTAGACACAACCTCTCAAATGGCTTACCTAACAGAAGACAAGCAAAAGAAGTTAACTCATTATTTCAAAGGTTTGGCAAAACTCACCCAGATGACTGCAAGGAGATTCCTACAGGCCCTGGGTTACATGGCATCCTGCATTCTCCTGGTTCCATTAGCAAGACTACATATGAGAAAGCTTCAATGGTACCTAAAAAGTTTATGGTCTCAACACAGCAACAACCTAGAGACAACCATACCGCTTATTCCATGCCTACAAAAGGAATTTCTATGGTGGGCCTCGGTAAGCCAGGCAAACACAGGTATGTAATTCAAAAAACCTCAAATAACACAAACAATGACCACAGACGCCTCAGACCTTGGATGGGGGGCGCACATGGAGGGCAGATGTATTCAAGGACAATGGTCTCCAAAGGAAACACATCTGCATATCAACCAAAAAGAAATGCTGGCAGTAATGCATCCCATCGAGGCCTTTCGACAACAACTTCAGCAAGGCCACCTGCTAATACGGACAGACAACACCACTGTCATGTGGTACATAAACAAGCAAGGGGGCACCCATTCTTACCCCCTTTGCAGACTGACAATGAATCTTTGGGAAAAATCACTGAGCTTAAACATACAGTTGCAATCCCAGTTTGTTCCAGGCAAAGACAATGTGCTGGCAGACAGCCTAAGCAGGAATTTCATAGACCCCCATGAGTGGAGGTTACATCCAGAAATCTTCATACGACTCACCTCGACATGGGGCAGGCCAGAAGTAGACCTATTTGCCTCCCACCTCAATCATCATCTACAAAAGTTCTATTCAAGGGCATATCATCCACAAGCATGGAAAACAGATGCTCTCTCATTCAACTGGAACTTCCTAAAAATGTATGCATTCCCACCTCTGCCACTGATGACCACAGTACTACTAAAGATCAAAGCAGAAAAGCCAAAGGGGATCCTAATAGCTCCAGACTGGCCAAGACAACACTGGTACCCACTACTACGGAGCATATGCCACAAAAAAAAAAAAATGGGCCCTTCCCCAATGGCCCCATCTTTTGACTCAAAACAACTTCAAGACAGTACATCCCAACATTCAGACGCTCCAGCTAACAGCTTGGGAGATTCCATGAATAACCTCAATCTATCTCTCTCCAAGGAAGTTCAGTGGATATTAACAGAAGCCCACAGACCATCCACCAGAAAGGTTTATTCAGCAAAATGGAAGAGATTCAGCTTTTGGAATACCAGCAAGGGTCATGATGCATCATTACTAAACATCCCACTCATCCTGGAATACTTGGCGGATATGCTATAGAATGGACTCTCATATTCTTCTATAAAAATACATGCTTCAGCTATTTCAGCTAGATACAACACTGATCCACCTGTGTTCTCACATCCTTTGTTAAGGCAATTTCTTAAGGGAATCAAGAATATCAAGCCACCAAGAAAGGCCCCAGTACCAGCTTGGGACCTCAACTTTGTCCTAGAAAAACTGACTCTACCCCCTTTGAGCCAGAAGCTTCTGTGGACTTACAATTTCTCTCATGGAAGACAGCTTTCCTGTTGGCAATTACCTCAGCAAGAAGGGTTTTGGAACTACAGGCCCTAATGGCAATACCACCATTCATAACCTTTCACAGAGACAGAGTCTCCTTACGAACCAACCCTAGTTTTCTGCCAAAAGTGGTATCTAGGGTTTCTTTAAATCAAGCAATTCACCTGCCTACTTTCTTTCCCAATCCTGACAACAAAGGGGAAAGACTGTTGCATACCTTGGACATTCACAGACAACTTCCCTACTACCTGGACAGAACCAAGGCCAATAGGAAGTCTGATCAGCTTTTTGTAGCTTACGCCCCTGGAGTACAAGGAAAAGCAATTTGCAAACAGACTATCTCAAAATGGATTGGACATTGCATCAGATTTTGTTATTCCTTCCATGGAAAGAGTGTACCAGCCAATGTCAGACCACACTCTACCAGAGCTACAGCCACCTCTACAGCATTCTTAAGAGGGGTGCCTACAAAAGACATTCTAGAAGCTGCTACATGGAGCTCCATGCATACATTCTCCAAACACTACAACCTCCCTTTATATTCCAGATCCAGAGCAGGCTTTGCTTCGGCAGTCCTGCAGGGATTGATAGCTACACCATCCTTTTCTTAGAGCATTCCACCTCCCCCAGCTAAGCTATGGTATTCAACCCATATGTTATGACTGCAGTTGCATTCTTGAAGGACATAGTACAGTTTTGTACCTACCATAAATGTAGATGTCCGATAGATATGCAACTGCAGTCGGGTTTTCCTTCCCTCCTTCCCCTCTATTCCTTGGGTCCACTCCTCTCCCTGTTATCCTAGCTGGGGATATCTGTTATGGTGTATCTGTTTATTACTTATTTATTTGTCTGGAAACCTGTTTTTGTCTTCCAGATTGATTACAGCCTTCCTTGGAGGGCACCTGGCATCTGGGGCAAAAAACACTGAAGAAGATGGCGTCGGCTGATGCTTATGTACTCCTGCCGCTCTGACGTCAGAGAGAAATGCGACATCAGCCGACGTCGGACCCAGACTTTGGAATCCGGCCGACCGAGGGCTGCCTGAGGCAGGACAACCCATATGTTATGACTGCAGTTGCATATCTATCGGACATCTACATTTATGGTAGGTACAAAACTGTACTTTTCCCAATATTTACCTTTTATTCTATTCTTATAAAAAATGAGGCCTAGTCCTACCAAAAAAAAAAAAAAAAACATTGCCCATACCCCTCTGACATTCCCTCATATTTTTCTGTTTCAACATCCCTCTTGTGTGCCCCTCTTCTTCACCCATACCCCACATCTTCTTTTCTATCTCCTGCTTTCTTTGGGTGTGTGCATTACTTGTGTTTCCCACACAAGTCCCAAACCCATAGTTAGCAACTGTTAGCAATGGTGTTATGGTCATGATTGCCCTTCACCTTTAATTTTTTTATTAGAAAATTTACGGATCCATTGGAATCCGTAAGTCAAGTCGATATAGTTTAATGGTACATGTATTATGTAGAGCTCTGTAGTTGTCTCTCAGTTTACTGTAAAGAGTGCACTAAATGTATATTACAAATAGCCTTGCAGCTTTGAAGCACTTAACATGATGTGCTGTGACAGCATATAAGTATATGCTTTATAAGTTAGTGGGTTACATACAGAAATAGCTGTAGTTATCTGAGACACTTCTGTGTCTACTTTTGTAAATATATGTTATGAGTGCCATGCAGCTTACATTGGATAGTTGGCATTGTTAATGCTTTTTTGTTTATGGAGTCAGTTACATTCCGTAGTTATCCTTAACCTTACTGAACAGATTTGTTATATTCCTATACAGCTATCAGGATTCCTGAATTATAATCATCTTTGCATAAATTTGGTACTGTACAATATGATTGGATAACCATTTCTTATTAATTACAGGTTACTAGCTCATTTCTATGGTGCGCCACTGTAACTGCAATACTCCATTACATGCTGAGCTATTCTGAGTTTCTTGTCATACATTAACATATTACAATGTTATCTGCAGGTTTCAGGCTGATATTGGAGTATTGAGCTGGATTCCACAGTCTTTACAGAATCCTGTCCAATTTCTAAATTAAAATTTGAAGATCACAGTGAAACTGTTTGCAGACAAGCGCTTAGGAAAATGGGTCACTTTTTTGGAATATTGACAACTAGAGATGAATGTTAAATAACCACTGTTTTCAAATTCTTTATAAGACTGATTTTAGGGTATAACCGTGCTTGTTGTTCCTATGAACCAGATTTGCAAGCAATGTCTAATATGGAAATATTTGCTTGTGATAAATCGTTATATCACAGTAATGTAAATTTTCTGACACAATTATGTAAGACTATAAGGAAATATATGTAACAAACATAATGACAATTTTATGGTGTAATATTGCTATTAACATTCATTTAGCTAATAATCTGAATGTTTTTAAGAAATCTTTAGCTAATCTGATGGAGGTTAGAGTGTATGAGCTGCAGTTTAAGGAATCAGTGCTCTTAGCTGTCCACTAGGCCTGAACACTGTAATGTCGCTTATGAACTTATGAACTTACAACAAGGATCTCCAGCTGACTAAGTTCGATGATAATTGTATGTTATGTGTAGCTGTCAAATCAGCAAATGATACATATTCCCTTTAAATGGAACTATCATGCATTAATAACTGGTATACTGAGAAAGGACTCAAACTAAATGCTAACAAATGCAGTGTCTTCTCCTTCAGAAAACAACAAATTGTAGCATCGATAGCAACCTACTGTCCATTAAGTCTGTCAAGAAAGACTTGGGCACAAGGACAGATAGTGTCTTCTCCTTCATTTGCCATGTAGTGACTATAGTCAGGAAGTCCTTCTAAATATCACTAGTCACCGAACTCAGAAAGTCCATCAATATATCACAACTAATCAGCAAGGGCATCTCCTCAAATCCAGGGGCATTATTGTTTCCTTATACTCTGACCATGTTAGACCCATTATGAAATATAATGCATCATACTGGCATGGATCCCACTAGACATATAAAAAAAAATGAAAGATTGAAGAATTTTCTAACAAAAAGAATTTTAGGCCTCAGCCTTAGCTCTCAGGAAAGACTGGAATCACTCTCCCTGTACTCAGTGTCAAAGAGACTCTTGAGGGGTGATACCTGGGCCTTACTTTCCATGCCTTTAGGGATCTCAGTATCCATAATCTCCTTTTTCTCAGTGTGTCAAATAGTGTAGCCACCACTAGAAGAAGAAGTAGAAAATGCAATCTGTATCAGGGAATAAATAAAACTAAATGGGGAGATAAGTTCTTCTCCTAGCACCTCCCCTTGCTCCCTGGAATAGACTCCCTTTGCATATTAATAGAGTGATTCTCTGTCGGCATTCAAACATAACAAAGACAATGGGATAGGTACTCTAAAATACACTCTGGGATTTACAGGGCTTTCCCTTCTTGAAATGATTGGTAGACCCTGAAGGTGGTTATTGGCAAAGCGCACATGATCTTTATTCTATTAGCCCTGAATTTTATATGATTCTTCTATATATGTAAATTTATATGCATATGCATGCTTATCCTAACCATAACCCCATCCCTGACCTAACAATAACCCTGTACTTTGCCTCAGAAAAAACATTTCCTTGACACTACCACTACACAAGACAGGCTCAGACACAGGAATATGCACCAAAAATATATACATCTCTACTCTAACCCTAAAGCCACTAACACTCACACAGACACACTACCACCCCTTTTACCAGTCTAGTTAACTCTTGTCTATTTTCTGAAATGCCTGCATTTTTACTGTCAATATACTGAACTGTCAATATTTTAATATTGCAGTACTCACTACTGACATTTTGAACTGCCAACATTTTAAACTGAACCTCTATATTACAGTTTACATTTCTGCAGGAAGGCAACATCTACCAACACAAACCTTCTCATATCATCAGGCCTCCAGCACCCAGCCTAAAGACAATAATTGCTAGACTATTTGTCGAAAGATAGCATAACACTGAGACCATCTCATGCTTACCCATCCACCTCTGTCTTATTTTATTCTGCCGTAAAATGGCAGTAGACTAGCCATACCTTCATTATTGTTTCAGCTAAAGCAGTTTTATTTATCTGTATCTATATATATATATATATATATATATATATATATATATATATATATATAAAAAAACTAATTTTCTACTATTTCACACTTGTCAGTCCTGTGGCAGCTAGTACACACATTTTACATGTATATGTTTATCTCAATTAATTTCACCCCAAATAAAAAATAATATAAAATACAAAAATAAATATTACTGTTACAATATATACAATTTCTATTCAATTCTACCCTGATCAAACTAAGTGCTGACACATATCCTAATCTAGGACCTCAACCCTTTAATCAACCCCCATGAACTGCAAACAACCCTTACTCCCCAAACATCACTACTCTCCCGTGAAGTACCTCTGATCTCTTAATATTAAACATGAACCTAAGAAGCATCCTAAATAAAACTCATGCATTTCATCCAACTATCACCCAATACTCTTCCAAATTAGCAGTCCTAAATGAAATGTGGCTAAAACCCCACATACTGGATAGTGAAATTCTAACCCATGGTTATAAGTTCATAGGTGTGTACTAGGCTAATGGCCCTGAGGCCTTTACAAGCCCAGCCCATAGAAGTGCCCTGGCATTGTGCTGCCCGTCGTTAGTTCCCAGTGCCTCTATCAAGTAGAGCCACTGGAGTGATCCCTGGGGTGAACTTTCTATTTCCCATCCACTCATCAATATTTCTTTTGAAGAGGGCTAATGAGGTGCTCTGCTTGACATGTATGGGAAGTCTATGCCAGAGCACAGGCAGTCTCTGGGTTATGAACCTGTCCCTCCAACATGTTCTGTTGATTGTGGTAATGAGGTTGAGGTCTCTGGAGCTTGTGGTGCACAGGGATTGGGATTTCTTTAGATATAGCATTTCTAACAGAGCTGGGTCAGACATGGCTTTGTAAGTCAAGCAGAGATCGCCTCTTAGTAGATAATATTAAACAGAGAATAGCTGGAGTTTTTTGAGTCTGTCCATGTAGGACATGTGTTTAATGCCTAGGATCCTCTTTGTGAGGTACTTTTTTGGCCTCTCCAGTTGTTGCAGGTGTCTAGTGAGGTACATGCCAAATGGGACATTATACTCTATGATTGGTCTAATGAGGGAAGAGTAGAGAGAAATGATGACCTCTTTCTTCCTGGATGCAAAACCCTTGGTAATGAGATGTGGCACATAGAAGGACATTCTAACCACAGTGGCAAGGTAGTGGCCAAAGGGGAAGTTGCTGTTAACCTTTGTCCCTAGATCTCTTGTAACACCTGCAGTGTTCAGTGGGTGCCCATCGATGTGGTAATTAGTGGGAACTGAGTTTTTCCCAAAGGGGATGATGACACATTTTTTGGCATTAAGCTTAAGGCCATGGTTTCAACACCAGTCATTGGTCTCAGTGAGGCCTTTCAGTAGGATGTCTGCATCACTTGGGGAGTTAATAATGGCTCCCAGCTTGCAGTCATCTGTGAATTTGGTCAGCCAGAGTCCCTCCGTGTTGGTCTGGACTTCTGAGAAGTAGGTGCCAAATAGGAGAGGACCTAGGACCAATCCCTGTGGGACTATACTCATGACTGGTTGGCAGTCTGACTTGGAGTCCGCTACTGTGTGTTCTATATGTGAGCCAATTTGCAACCCACCTAATGATATAGTGGTTGATGCCTAGTTTGGTGAGTTTATCAATAATTCCTGAGTGAGGAATGGTATCAAAAACCTTGGCCAAATCGAGGTAGGGTGTATGATCTGCCTTATCTTCATCCACCACTCTGGTGACTGACTCAATGAAGTCAACCAGTTTGAGCAGGCACGATCTATCTTTCACAAAACCAAATTGCGTGGGATCTAGAGTTTGGAGATTCCCTATATCATTGTTAATTAGGTCCATGAAGATGTGCTCCGTAGCCTTACATATCAGACTTGTCAGGCTAATGGGGTGCTAATTTCCAGGGTCTGTAGTCACTCCTCCTTTATGGAGAGGGATGACTGCAGCAGTGCACCATTCAGTAGTGACAAAGCTTGAGGTGAGGCTGTGAGTGAACAGAGCACACAGATGTGGTGCCAGTTCACTTTGTTATTCATGTAGAACACAGCCAGGCATATTGTCGGGTCCCATGGGAGCTGTATTCTTGGCCTTAGACAATATAGCTTTAACTTGTGCTGCAGTAATGCAGGGTGCCTGGCATTCTTCCAGTATTGAGATTGGTCCTTTGGGGGGTGGTGGTAAAGTTGGCACTGAATCTGTCGGCCAGTATGTTGGCAATATCTGTTGGCTCAGTATAGAAGGTACCAATGTGCAGTAACTGAGAGCAAATCTGGGTATTGCCATGGAGATTCTTGATATAACTAAAGAAGGCTTTGTGGTTGTTTTTAGTGTCTGCAGCAATTCTGCCTTCATAGCTGGCTTTGGAGGTTTTGATGAGGGTTCGCAACTTTTTTGTTGAAGCTAATAATGGAATGTTTCCAGTCTTGGGACTTCACCTTTGTCTGCAACAGTTTCGTCCTTCTGTCGTAGAGTTTATTAATGGCAGGGGACCACCATCCGTGTACAGGACAGGACTCATAAATGAGGCAGCGGCATAGCTGCAATATATAAAAATACTGTCAAACTAGAATGACTTCAGCTCAACCCCCCAGACATCTTGAATTCTGAAATTCTAATCACCCACCTTGAACTAAACTAAGACACACACATCAATATAATAGCTATTTACATACCCCCGAGTAACAACCCAATCATTATTGAAGACCTTCTTTGTTGGTGTGCCTCAATGTTTGGTCAAGAAAAATAATAACAGGTGATTTCAGCATGGAGTGGTACACCTGTTCCTTGGAAAATTCTTCCTATTTTATTAATCTCCATGGTTTCTGTCAAATTATACAATCACCTACCAGATTTGACAAACATAGCAAAAAAAGGATCAATCCTAGACTAGACACTCATAAACAAACCCTCTTGCTGTCTCCAATCTGGCTGTCTCCCTGACAATTTAAGTGATCACCAACCCACTTACCTTCTTAGGTAACACATTTGCCATACTAAAAATATCATTTACAAACTTGTCCATAACAAAATACATTTCTCCCCTGAAGTCTTAAAATCCCTCCTGTAACAATGTGACTGGTCTCTTTTAAAATATCTGCACCTTGATTCAGCTGTTCAATATTTCAGTGACAAATACCTCAATATCCTAAACAATCTAGCTCCCGTTAGAAAGACCTGTTCTACCTCCAAGCACATACCATGGCTTACCAATGACACCAAGCAGATCCTCAAAAAGAGAAACAGAGCCTGGTCCCTATACCACAAGACCAAAAATCAAGGCTCCCTTCTTACCTACCATCAATTACACAACCTTGCCAAAAAACAAGTCAGGCACAACAAAAAGCTATACTATACAACACTGGAACAAAAATACCAAAGCAATCCACAGAAACTTTGGGGAGCCATCAAACAACTACTAAAGCATGGACAGATCACAACCTCAGCTCCAACAACAACAAATCCCGCAGACAGCATTGCCTCACAATTTAATTCATACTTTATCAACTCTATACTCTCCCTAGTAAACAACAGCAGCAAGACATCCTTAGCTATTACTAATGAATTAGACAGAACCCTAAATTCCTTTTCAGTCAAACCAAGTCAAACTAATACCATCAAAAACCATCTATCCAAACCTAAGCCCTCCTCCCTTGCAATTGACCAACTCCCCAATGAATTTACAAAGCTAGCAGCAGATGCCCTCTCCTACCCTATATTTCTCCTAATAAACCATTTCATTGCTGAGCAGTAAATCCCCAAACTCTGGAAAGTCTCTTATATCATCCCTCTTCACAAAGGTGGCTCCTTTACTGAGTCCTCAAACTACAGGTCAATTGCCCTCCTTCTCCCATCACCAAGATTCTTCAAAAATGCATACACAGACAACTCCTCAACTATCTACTAAGCAATAATCTCCTTTCTGCATCTCAACATGGCTTCAGATGTAAACACAGTGCAACTAACTAACTTTCATTCATTCCATCTTCCTCTATCCAGACAACTGTCCAGCACTCATGAGCTTAGTGCAGCCCTACTCAAATGACAGGCCACTAAGATCCTCCAGCAAACTACTGGGGGGTGTGGGGGCATAGCCCCCCACCTAGTTTGGTTATATATTGTCCAGTTTGGTTTTATATTGTTCAGTAAAACCAAACTAAATGGGAGTCTATGCGCCCCTCACACCCCCACCCCTCCAACTATATTTACGAACTCCAGGATCGCACTACAGTGGGGAAAAGGACATATACCTTTTACTTGCCTTGCAGCACTCTACACACTGCCAGTACTAATTGTCAGTGAAATGAGTTTTAGGTGAGGTAAACTTTAGGTGAAGTGAAGTAGACACACACACACACACATATATATATATATATATATATATATATATATATATATATATATATATATATATATGTATATACAGCCAGGGAAAGAGAATCCACCTTCTTAAAATCTATATCAATATTGTCATAATGCACCTTATTTCAACCTAGTTAGAAAATACAGATTTTCAAACTAAAAAATAAACTTTTACAATATTTTTCATACTAAAATCATGTCAAATCAGCTTGCAGTGTATATCTAATGGGCAGACAACATCAGGCCTCTTCTGGACAAAAAGCCTGTCTCTCTCCCTAACAGTCAACAAACTATGAACCATGGACACTGAATTATTTCCCATGGAATATCAGTATCTGCAGTCCATCAAGTCAGATATCTGGTCATCTATATTACTGGAAAACTACAATCCACTCTGCTACAGGCCCCAAGAGGAACTCAGTGTCTCTCCAACCTAACACCACTCAAGTATTCAACTGCGGTACCACCTTTATCATTTTTATAAGAAAAGCGCAATCTGGCTCTGAACTGTCTGCAAACAGCTAAAGTTAACTTTGAACCTAACACCACTCTTAAGTATTCAACTGCGGTACCACCTTTATCATTCTTATAAGAAAAGCGCAGTCCAAGTCTGAACTGTCTGCAAACAGCTAAAGTTAACTTTGAGTATGTGTCTACTTATTTGAGCCAATATTAATTTTCCCCTGGAGAGCACTCTGCTTTGGCATGTAAGCAGCCCCCCCCCCCCCCCACACACACACACACACTCATCTTCCACTTTCTTTCTTGTTCCCTTCTGTTAGCAAATAGTATCCATAACTGATCAATACTGTGTGTTTGCTCATTTAAACTGAGACCACAGTAGCCTACTGATACAAGGTTATCCTGTTTTTCCACCTGAGAAATGGTTAAGAAATGACTTACAGTTTCAGAGCAGTCCTTGGTCAATTATGATTGTTTCTTAAACACAAACTTGTCTTTGCTTTGGCTCATTAGCAGCAGTACAAAACAATTGCCTGCTCACACCCTTGTTCTCCCCTCTGACTGCCAACAATCCATTGTATGGCAGAATGACATATCTCCCCAACTACCTGTCTCCATAGGGGCTCCCCAAGGATCCATCCTTGGACCCCTACTCTTCTCTGTTTTCACCAATAATCTAGCCTCTGCCACCTAACATGGCAAACTTATACAATACGCAGATGACTCAACCATCATCTGCTCAGCCCAGTCCCTACCCAAACTGCAAAAAGTCACACAGGAAGCCTTTTCCTCTGTTGAAACTTGGTTATCCGATGCCCAATTAATACTCATCCCAAACAAAACTAAACTACTTATCTTCCAACCCACCAAACATACTCAAAACAACTCTCACTTTAACATCACAGCAAAGGACAACAACACTATATAGCCAACTGAACACACCAAATTGCTAGGAGTGGAAATAGACAATAAACTAAAATTTGACGTTCACATATCCATGACCATAAAAAAGTCCACAAAAAATTAGGAGCGTTATACAGAAATAAGCAACTTCTCACCAAAGCAGCAAAGATTTCAATAGCAAATTCACACCTTATCTCCACCCTACTTTATGTCTCTCCAATATATACCAACCTAAGGCAATGCAATCTAAACAAGCTCGAGACCTGCTACAACAAAATCACCAAATTTGCCACAGTGGCATCCTACCATAGTCACCACTGTCTCTCACTTGCTGAACTGGGCTGGCTTTTACTCCCTCACCTCCTTCAATGGTATAAACTCTCACTCGCCCACAAACTAGTAAACCATCCACTAAATGTCCCATTCCTCCAGAATCTACTCCAAACCTATTGCACCACCAGACCACTAAGATCCAGCAACAAAAATCACTTGCAGATCACTAAAGCCAATAACTCTGCTGGTGAAACACTATTCTCTTGCGCCATAGCCAAATTATGGAATTCCCTCCCACTCACAATTACCTCCATACCATCATGCACCCACTTCAAAACTTTACTAAAAGCACACCTAAAAACATGCTGTCTATGCCCTTGCAACTCCCATTCTAATATCACCCACCCCATCCAACCATTACCTTTCTTTCCACCCCACTAACTACCTTGATTATAGCAAGCTCAGATGCTCATAAGCCAAGTACTTATACAGCAGGAACTTCTTATTGTAACATTTGTTAATGTCTGTTATATACTTCGCAGATAAAGATTCTAGTTATCTACTGATGTACTATGTTCCTTATCTGTAAATATGTTTGTAATTAATTGCTATGTTAATCAAATTGTTAATCACTATGTAATCCAATGTAACTACTGTCTGTTTATTTTAACTGTGGAGCTTTTCTCCCCAGGCCTCCGCTGAAAATGGACCTATGTCCAGTTGGACACTCCCAGTCAACAAATGTAAATAAATAAATAAATAGTTTAGTTATTACTTAAGTCACTGCTTTCATCATAAACTTTTGATCTATATCCAGTAAAAAAACTGTCAAACATGTATGTACCTGACTTGTACTTTAGGATAGGGGATATTAATCCCACAAAGAAGTGGGTTATTTTGAAGTGTACAATGCCATGTATTTGTAGTCTCCAATTAAATCAGGTATCATGGATCAGCCCATCTTCCCTCAGTTAAAATGCACAAGCACCCTACTATGCCTAAATGGAAACCCCTTTATTCAACACCATTTGTAAAGACTGGTCTCACCATAGTCACACTGACATTTGCCTCAACTGAATTAGCATCCACAGCCTGGCCTGAGAAGTCCACCAACATTTCACACAACCACATCAGACCCCAAATAGTACTAGTATAATCCCATCTTCCCCAAAGCAGAGACGATAAAGACCCCTGTACAGCCATATGAAATCAAAATTTAAGTAACAATTATTAAAGAGAAACTTTATATATGAAACATAATAAAACAAAAATAATTATTTTTTCAATAGTCATTTTAAAATCATCAAATATATATGCTACAGTGTCAGTGGTGCAACAGGTACTACCATCACCTTTAGTGCAGAGGGCTGTGGGTTCTATTCCCATACCAGTTAGATTGAGTGCTGACACTGCAATGCAGCATAAGGGGGTGTTGCATTCCAAAGTGTGTTGTTCTTCATATGAAACATTAAACCAAGTCCCCATATATCTGAGTTAGTAGTAGCTCAAGGGGATGTAAATGATCCCATGGCACCAATCAAAAAGAGTAGGGTAAGGACCCTGATGCCCTGGCCAAATTTTTTCTAGTAGTATAAATACCACCTTGGTCGTTATCTGAAAAGAGGCTTCTAGTCTAGTGGGACTAATCCATTCAGGAAGGGATAAATAAATCAAGAAATGCATCATTTGGAGTTCAAATGCATAAACACAGCTTTGCAGAGTCTCACTCATTTGTTCCCTTCACACCTGAATGAGGTACTTGCTTTCCTTGGATGTTATTATCTTCTCATAATTTCTCTCTGTGTTTGCAAGTTCAGGTCAAGTTCAGGCCAAGAAACATACTACAAAGTCCACACAAATGCAAGAAATGTATCAGTAAACCAAACTGTATCAGTAGGGAAATGTGCTTTCAAAGTTACAGGATATGTCAAATTAACTTCATGTTCTTTTTCTTATATTTGTGCATCACTTCATAAAATGATCCCCTCAGGTTGAATTGCTTGTATTCAATAGTCATTTTCAAAAAAAAAAAAAAACATTCCTCTTGCCCCTACAAAGCACACTTTACAAAGGCTCCAAAGCTAGGACATAACCTTTTCAATATACCATCAGTGAAAATAGATCTGTATACAATGTAGATGACCAATCAAAAGCCTCAAATGGAGCACAGAAACTTTGTGTAAATGCCATTTTTCAAACAAACAGCAGGAATACTCACTAAGTTTGCTAATCATATGCTCCAAATGGGTCTATATCAAATTATTGAATAGCCAAATTGTCAAAACCTATATAGTCGACAATTCGGTTCATTAAATAATTCTGATTGAGATTGCAGTTCAGTAGGGATCAGAGAATTTTGCCCTTTTCCCCACTATAGTGCTGACTCTGAGTTGGTATATGTAATTAGCAGGGGGTGTGGGGGGTACAGCCCTTATGTGGAAGGTGCAGTGGGGCTTGCCCACCTTCAAAAGCATTGTTTATATTGTTTGCAGGTATTGTTTGAGTTTATGTTGTTTATCAATTAAGCAAATTGTGGACTGTCGCTTTTGTGTTGGTACACAGATAAATAAGTCTTCAATGGTTCTGTTTAAGCAGCTTTATTCTGTACAAACATTACTGTAAAGCTTATTCAACTATGACTGAGTAACTTATATACAAACTAACTGCTGTGATTATGCATGTTTGCACACTGGCTGCTTCTTCAAAATGGCACTAGGGATTACACGTGTCTGGAATATATACGTGCATGCACAGCCTTGCACTCTTCCTTAAAGCATAGTGCACACACACTACACTCTGATCTACATCCTCCCTCTTTGAGAAATAGATTATTCAATTTGTCATGGGTTATTTAGCAGAAATCACACATAATCTAGAGACATGCATTATACAGTACTAAGTACACATGTATATACAGTCAAGTCCACGTTGCTGTGTATTTCACACTAGGCTTAGAAACTCGTACATATCACGTGGCATAAAACTGAGAATCAGTTTTAGCAATTGGAATAGTCTCTGTAAAATGGTTGACCTGTGGAATGTTTGAATTACTTTCTAGAGCAGAATCAGACTTTTGAACACATACTGGTCCGGAAACAATGTCTGACTCAGTCTTTGATTTAGAATCTGCATCACAGATACGATGTTGTGATTGCAATGGTGATGATTCTGGTATAGGATGAAGATGTCTGTGATTCCTCCAATACGCTACACTCTTGGAGCTTACCCAATAAGATCTTGACACAGCACAGATGCTTATCTATCCTATTCAATCAAAAACCTTCGTTATCTGGATTCATACCGTCTCTCCTTCCCTGAATGAATGAAGTAATCTGCTCGATCGGTCATAACTAGATTTATGGATATTACACTTTTTCAACAATTGAGCCTTGATGGTTTTATTGTTCTTAGAGTTAGGCTTCAACAAACTTGATGAAATAGGTACCGTACTTCTAGTTTGTCTGGAAAGTAGTCTTTGAGCAGGTGAGCCAAGAATATCATCATGAGGTATGTTTCTGAGATTAAGCAAATTCAAGAACACATTGGTATTGTCACACTTTGACTTTTCAAGTAATTGCTTTGCACTCTGTACTGCATGTTCAGCTACACCATTGGATTGGGGATATTCAGGACTACTAGTGACATGTAGAAAGTCCAATACTCTCACAAATTTCTGAAACAACTGGCTAGTAAACTGAGTACCATTGTCAGAATAAAGTTTGTGAGGACTACTATGAACTGAAAAATTACCTTTAAGCTTAGTGATAACAGCTGTTGAGGTTAAGCTTGGTAGCAGATCAATCTGAAACCAGTTCAAGTAAGAGTCTAGCAAAATCAAATAGTGCTGATTATTCCATTCAAAGATATCAGATGCAACAGTAGACCAAGGTAGTTCAGGTACTGGATTTAGCTGAAGTAGTTCCTTTTGGCAAATGTGCTCTGGTACTATTACATATTGAACAAGAAGAAGAAAGAACTCCATCAACGTCTTTTGATAATGAAGGCCAAAATACTAGTTCTCTTGCCCTTCTCTTAGTAAATAATAAACCTGGGTGGCCACAATACAAGATCTGAATATATTCATGCTGTAATGAAGCAGGAACAACAATTTTAGAACCTTTGAAAATAATATCATCTACCATTAACAATTCATCTCTATAGGGAAAATAGGGTTGTACCTCAGGGGATACACTAGATTGTTTTGACAGCCATCCAACATTGATATTGTGATTGAGCTTTTGTGAAATTGGATCAGTTATAGCGTGATCTCTCAACTCAAGTCTAGTGGTGGAAAAATTATACACTGACATAATATCAAAGTCAAAATTTTCAGCATCAGGCAGTTTTGTTGTACTTCTGGGTGATCTGGATAAAGTATCAGGCAGATAAAGCAATTTACCTTTAGTGTAGACCATTTTGAAATTGTACTTTTGCAATCTGAGCATCATTCTTTGTAATCTCTCCAGAGCAGAATGCATAGTTTCCTTTAGAATAGTAACTAGAGGCTGATGATCAGTTTCAATTTGAATAGCTCGACCATAAATATGATCGTGAAAGTTGAAACATGCAAAAACTATTGCTAGAAGCTCTTTCTTAATTGGAGCATAATGTATCTCTGTTTGAGTAAGTGTCCCAGATGCATAGGCTACTGGTCTGTCCTCTTGTAGAATAACTGCACAAAGACCAAAATTAGAAGTATCACAGGATTGGACAACTAGATTATTCACATCATAGTACCTTAAAGGGGGAGGATGTCACAATTTTCTGCTTAAGGTCATCAAACACCTTCTGTTGATGTTGTAACCATGACCATACAACATTTTTTTCATGTAAGCTATCTTAATGGTGCTGTCAACTCACTGAAATCTGGTATAAACTTGCCCAAATAGTTGACGATACCCAAAAAATGTTGTAAGCCCCTCACATTATCTGGTGTTGACATCTCTAAAATAGCTGTTTGTTTGGTTGGGTAAGGTCTTAAGCCTGTACTTGTAAACAAATATCCTACGCAGGTTACTTCTAAAAGTCTGAATTTGTACTTCAGAGAATTTGAGCTTCAAATTTACCTCATGTTCTCTGTCTATAGCTCTCTTGAGGTTTCTGTCATGCTCTGCTTCGCCATTGCCTCTAATTAGTAGATTGTCTACTATTATGGCAGAAGGATTACATGAAAAAACTTTGTTCCATTGCATGCTGAAAATCTTCACTTGTAGAATTTATGGGTCTATATTAGAACATCGAAGTTTCAAAACTTTGAATATTCTAATATCGAACCCTATTCAGTGAAAGCTGAAAATATCAAAGCAACAGAAAACCAAAATTTTTCCTAGGGAAAGAATTTGGTTGTCCATTTCTGTTGCTTCCATATTTTCAGCACTGTGGTGGAAAGTTACGGGTCAGGTTTAGGTAAGTGTGCGATTGTGTGGACGTGAGGGTTAGGGCAGGGTAGGTGAGTTAGGGTTAGGGCACAGGTCAGGTAAGTGTGCAATAGTGACAGACCTTAAGGTTAGGGTTTGGGTTAAGGTAAGTGGATAGCTAGTGGTGTGTGTATAGTTTAGTGTAGGGTTAGGTGTAAGATTTTAGGTGTATGTGTGTGGATTGCTGTTTGTTTGGTGCGCTTATGCTGTGTGTATATGTTTTGGAACAGCAAATTTTTCTCTAGGAAAAAATTTGCTGTTCTGTATGTTCGATGTTTTCAGCTTTCGCTGAATAGGGTTCAATATTAGAACATTTTAAGTTTTGAAACTTCGATGTTCTAATATAGACCTGAATTTCTTCCAAGTGGCATCCTTAGAAATCTGTATCTGCCAAACAGAGTACTAAAAGTAGTTAGAAATGAAGATTTGCGATCAAGCATCACTTGCCAAAATGAACTCTTTTCATCCAGAACAGAGAATGCAGTGGCATTGGGTATTAGAACTGCACCTCCTCAGGTGTGCCCATTGGATGATATGGCCTGTTTAATGCTTTGTTCAAATCTCTAGGGTCAATGCATATTCTGATTTCATCTGAGCCTTTCTTGTGAGCGGCTACTATGAATGATACCCATTCAGTTGGTTCTGGGACTGGACAAATTACACCTTGCTATACAATCTTATCCCATTGAGATTTGACTTTATCTTCCATAGCTATTGGAACTCTTCTTGATGGTCTGACAACTAGTGTGATTTCAAGGTCTAATTTTAGAATTCACAACTGGAAGCTTGCCCAACTTGTCATCGAAAACATCAGCATACTCTGAGATAATGGCTTCTGCAAAACTTGAACTTGGAACTGCACTCATATGATGAACTTCTTTAGCAAAAGAAAGCAGATTCATTCTCAAGCTATCTTTGAAACCTAGTAAAGATTGCACTGGTTGTCTGATGACATAGAATAATAAGTCGTAACAGTTCTCAGCCAAATAACAGGGACGTATTACTGAAACTTCGGTTTGAATTTCTTCACCTCCATACGCAACAAGTCTCACACTGCTGGTTCATTGGTTTTCACTTTTGCAAATGTATCAGCTAATATAACATTGCACTTTGATCCAGTGTCTACTTTGAGTTCTGTGGATTTGCCATTGATCTGAACTGTGCAAAACACTTCACTCCTTGTCAATACGTTTACTGCGTCAGCTCTTTCTCCCAGCACTGATACACCATCTACGTAGAAAGCTGATTCTTAGTGTTAGTGAAGTTTTTTTTTTACGTTTTATTACAGATAGTGATGTCATACATAGAAAATGTTATTTTTGAGTAAGACTTCAATTTCAAGAAATGAAAGTGTGATTTTATCATTGTTTAGAACAACAATATGACATGTTAATCCTTGGGTTTCTCACATGGAATATGTCTGTAACAAAAATGTTTACTCCTTCAGAGAGAAGCCCAGCAGATGATAGATATCTGATACCAGCATTCTTCTGCACAGCTCGCAAACTGCACTATGCATCGATTTGACTCCTAAACTAGATAACTGCCCACAGCCTATCACGCCACAAACCTTCTCCTAATTCTTCTCTTCTCCTCGATTTGCCTCCCTGGTTCCCCAAACAAGCAGTCATTCCATCTCTTCACTTCATAATCTAATGCCACCCAATCTCCTACCTTTCAACTACATCTCCCCACAGCCTAAAAGCACCCTTTCAGTCTTAAACACTCACGCAATAAGTGGTCAGTCCCGTTACTCCTAAATGTCTTGTCACCTTAAAACATTACTACCTGTACTCCTAACTGATCTAAACAATGTCCTTACCCTGAAATTACTTATCACCTTAAATGGTCATTGCACTCACTCCTAAATTATCTCTAACTCTGCAAAGTCAGCACCCCTACTCCTAAACTATTAACCTAAACAGTCAGCATACTTACTTTTAAATTAATGATCACCCTATACAGTCAACACCTGTACTTCTAAATTACAGATCACCCTAAACAGTAAGTGCCCTTATGTCTAAATTACTGATCACCCTAAACAACCAACATGTGTCCGTTGTCATTAGAAAGTCCATTTATACTGTATAACTTATAAACAAAGAGATTGTGTCTAGATCTAGGGATGTCATTGTTCCTCATTACTTAGCCCTTATTAGGCCAGTCATTGGGTATAATTTCCCCTTTTGCATGTATCTGTCCAGACACATGAAACATCTGGAATGCCCATATAGGTACTTCACTAAAAGGATAAAAGCCTAAACAATTTGTTTTATATGGACTGACTCAAAACCATGCCATTATACAGATTGCTGAGAACTGATCTGTGTCTGACATACAAACCATCCTCTGATCCATTATTGATGGATTTACTGCATATCAACACATCATATATCATCAGAAATACTCAATCTAAAGATTTAAACCGTTTCTGCAACATTAAAATAATTGTTTGGTAGGACAGGTTTATCTTGCAGTGAATGCAACTGATCTCGAACAGACTCTCATAAAACAATATCTCATCCCTGTCCATATTCAAGCACAACTTGGATCTATGGATGAGAAAAAGAAAACTTATCCCATGTCTGCATGCTGTACTACTGATAGACAGAGGCAGCTCCTAAATGCATTATCCCATGCATGGGTCCCCCTAATTTTAACAAAAAGGGAAACTGGCTAGGTTTAAAATGTAGCATCCAAAAATAACCCCTGCACGTAAGGAGTTGCACGGCTAAAGAAATATCAAAAACAGAAAAAGGCAAGCCAGCAACAAGTGGACCGCTGATAAATAAGTAGTTTAATAATAAACTACTAAAGCAACATGAAAACTTACAAACAAACCGGTTTCGGCCCGGAATTAACCTGGCCTTCTTCAGTGTTTTACAGACAAGCCAATCATGAAGTATTTTTATATAATCATGAAAAAATTATGATTGGTTGACAAGAAATACTGTACTCATGAATATTCAACAAAGATGTATTCTCCAGATTTTTTATAAACATTCATTAAGCCCTGGGCTAAAAAGTGCACCAAGTTTGGTGATCCATTTCTTTTCTTTCACATCAAGTTTTTTATGCCAGCCACATTTGTTAGTTCTATCGCCAATAAGTTTGTCAATAATTGTAAAATGAAATTGTGCCCTATTATGTACAAGTGTGTGTTTATATAAGGCATTAGATGTTTTTTTACATCTAATGTCACTCAAATGTTCCGACACATGTAACCTAAGTGGTCGAGAAGTTTGCCCAACATAAAATGAGTGACAAGTACAACACGCCATATATATGGCCCAATCAGTATTACAGTTGGCAAAAGATTGAATGTCAAAAACTCTGTTACTATTCCTACTAGTGAATTCTTTTGTTTTCACCATATGTTTGCAGTTGACACAATGACCACAAGGAAAACAACCAATGAGTTTATCCCCCAAAATAGTTGTTTGATATACCTGGGGTAAAGTAGATTCGAAATGATGTTTATAATGATTGAAATGTCCCGCTAAATTCTTTCCTTTGCGAAAGGAAAATTAACATTTATTAGGAATGAGTGTTTGGATTCTGGCATCCGCTTCCAATATATTCCAATTATCCTTGATAATGTTCATGAAATTATTAGTGTTTCTGCCAAATGTGGTTATAAAACGCAATATATTTTTCGTAATAGGTTTCTTTTTATAAGTCAAAAGATTTGATCTGTGTAAACCCGAAGCATAATTTCGAGCCATTGTAACATACCTTGAGTTATAACCCCTATCAATAAATCTATTATGTAAATCTTGAGCATGTTGAGCAAAACTAATATTGTCAGAACAGTTACGTCTGATCCTGATAAATTGTGATTTTGGAATGTTTTTGGCGATATGTTTTGGATGAAAGCTGGAGGCGTGGAGTATGGTGTTATATTGGGGAAACTTCCTGTAGATTTCAGTTTTTAAAGTGTTGTCCATATTCCTAGTTACCAAAACATCCAAAAATGTTATGGATTTTTGATCATAAGTAATAGTGAACTGTATTCCCCATTTATTATCATTCAAGTATTCCATGAATTCCTGAAGATATGAAACATCTGATCTCCACACCATCCAGCAATCATCCAAATATCTCCGCCAAATATCAATTTCAGGTAGAAACAAATTATGAGTATCATCATAAATCATAATTTGTTCTATATAAGCCATGAACAGATCAGCATATATAGGGGCAAAAGACGCCCCATTGCTGTACCTCTGATCTGTAAAAACATTCCTGATTGTAGAAAAAAACATTTTTAGTCAGCACATGCTCAGTCAGATTTAACAAAAAGGTATTAAATCCTGGTTGATACATATTAGATTTATAAAGCCAAAATTCAATAGCATCCAGTCCGGCCCAATGTGGAATATTAGTATATAATGAGCTCACATCCAATGTACAGAGCCACCAGTACGTATCCAACTGCATATCATTAACAATACCCAAAAATTGAGTAGTGTCCTGTATTCGAGATCTAACAAATGACAACAGAGGCTTCAAATGCATAGTCAGAAATTCAAAAAGTGGCTCAGTAAGTGAGCCCATACCCGACACAATGGGCCTACCTGGTGGATGTAAAAGATCCTTATGTATTTTTGGCAAAAAATAGATATACTGTCTAATAGGGTCAGAGATTGTTAAATGATTTAATGTTTTTTTGGTTATAATCCCATTATCAAAAGCAGAATGTAAAAAAACATCAATTTCCTTTTTAAATACAGGGGTGGGAACCAGTGGCATTTTGGTGTAATATCGAGCATCATCCAATTGTTTATGTGCTTCGATATCATAATAGCTCCAATGTCTCACAAGATCAGCTAGCCTACCACTTACCTATGGACTTAAATAAATAACTATATAAATAAAATATGCTAGGCGTTCTCCTCACACTTCCTTACTTTTATATACTAATTCCACAGTTGCACAGCAACAGGGAAATGAAAAAAAAAAAATCAAAGCAATCGGTTTTGCTGTAAAACAAGCAGAGCCAGCAATTATTCTATATGAGTACCAGCAATCAATGACTTGGAACGTGTGCAGATGTGTACGCTGAGTTGTAATCTCAATCACTTGGCATTGAACCAATGGTGGGGAAACCACTTCAGGCTTTCATTAACAACTGTGCACTACCTAACAGATGTAGCATAATTCATAGCTTGATAGGTTTGAATGTCAAGCCTACAGTTTGCCTTCTTTCCAGAAGTTTGATTACTGTTACCCCATGGTGATAACATCTCATAACATGTGAAAATTATTTTTGAAGGATGATAATAATTTTATTGTTTTGACTGAAAGTTAAGGTACCTCATCATATATCTGTCATTTCTACCCATCCTACTGATAGTTATTTTTCACTTTAGGTTCTCTGATCTGATATCAAGTCTTCCAAATGATCATATCAAGCATACATGTTAAAATAGATGCAGATCACATATTTCACTCTAGACCAAGCATGGATCACCAGTAAGCAACTTATAAGAAACATAAGCTAGTGACAACTCTTAGCCTTCAAAATAGTTTAGGTTTTCAGATGTATGACTTTTCTAATAAGGAGTCATTGCAACTCTTCAAGTCTTTCCCAATGTCTTATCTGAAGGCTGCAGAATGTAGCAGTCCATTCAAAAATGAGTCAGATGAATAAGGTCCAAGTGGTACAGTGAGCTCATGGGAGTTACTAGAAATGCCTACTAAATTGTTAAATACAAATCGGCCATAATTTTAACATATTAAAAGCACATCAAAAATGTAAATGTTTGTTGGCCGTTTTTATTTTGAATTGTCAAATATATATTTATATTCTTGTTTTGGAGATTTTCTCCCCAGACCTCTACTAAAAATAGACATTTCAGTTCCCAGATGGACCTTCTTGGTAAACAAAAGCAAATAAATAAATATGCTACCCATTGGATTACACCAAATCACAAATCATTAATGGGCAGAATTTGTATGTTCAAAGGAACTTTGATTGTCATATATTACGGGAGTCCTGTAGAGTTAAGTATCCATGCTGCTGATTTTATACTGGACAAACTAGAAGTAAATTGAGGCCATACATTTTACTGCACATGTAGGCCATAAAGAACTAAATTGTGAAAAATCCTGTATCCCCAAATTTTGTGCTGTTTCATGGGGATATTCCTAAGGTCTTAAGATGTCTGTGATATACCAAGAAAGGTTGGAGCAAACATTCATTACTGTGGCTGGTATATTGCTTTGAAAGGAAGTCTGGTATATTTTTAATTGCTGTGCTTTACAACTGGTGGGGAGCTTAAACCATAAACATTTAATGGAATATCTTGTAAAGTTTAATTCTCTAATTATGTAATCTCTTTACAGTATATATTTTATTATATATTGTGTTTACAAGTTTTCATTTGTATGTTCCATTTATAATCACTAATCTGCCTAGTCATTACTTTGTGAATGTTTTAATTACATAATTATCTTAACATATGAGTAATTGCTTTAGTATAGTTAAGAATGGTTAGTAACCATGATTTTCAGCCGGGAAGACGTACTATCCAAAGTGTTTATCTTTAACCTGAATTTAGTAAATAAAGTTTAGTTTTATCTTCCACTGTGCCTCAGTTACTCTTTTGGAATAAAGTCTGAAATTACAATATCTATTTAAATGGAAAAATAGTGTTGCTATAGTCAAAATTTTAAACTGCTCTCTATCAATTTAAAACTTTAATAATGATATCTGTGTTTATGATTTGACTTTTTATTTTATAATCCTATTTTATATTATTTTTTTTTCAAATCTTGTGATGCCATTTACATTAAAGAGCATGGAGGAACTTCCTCTACTCTTTTTGATAGATGTCATGGGGATCTTTTACATCCACCTTAACTACCAACAACTCAAACAGATGGTACCTTGGTTTATCATTACATCCAAATGATGACACGTTCAGGGATGCAGCACCCCCACCCTTATGCTGGATTGTATTGTCAGCAATCCAGCTACCTGATGAGGGAATAAAACCCACAGCCTTTTGCCAAATGTGAGTGTGCCACCCATTGTAAAAATGACACTTCTAACTATATTTTGTATTCAAGCTTGCAGTACTTTAGCACCTCTTATTAAAGTAATTACATTTTACAAGCTGCAAACTTCCACATATTTCCATATATAGATCCCATTTCCAATCTTTATCTCTAAAAAGAAGAGTCCAAAGATGGGTCCATAGTTGAAAATCTGTTCAGTTACCATTGATAACCCATCAAGAAAAAGACAAACAATTGATAACCCATCAAGAAAAAGACAAACCATAAGTATGACATTCTTTCCTATTGTTTGACTACAACTTTATACCCGGAACTGCATATTACAGTGAACATTGTTAAATGTCTTTGACAAGGTCAGTACGAGCAGTATACACTGTCAAAACCCAAAATCAACACCAAATGATGTCACTTGGGAGAAAAAAAGTTTGATTTATTTAACGCTTTTGTCCAAGTCAGGGCTTCTTCAGAATAAATAACACTGACAGTTTTGATATGGGATTAGTTCATTGATTAATTGAGTCACATTGGTGATTGGTGTAACTGTTTTATAAAATAAATGAAATGGCAGAGTCTGACAAAAGCACTAAATAAATCACATAATTACCAGAATATCCCAATGGTAACATCTATTAATAAACTCACACTGTAAAAAAAATATCAGAATAAGGGTAACTACACTCACACCTCTCACAACTGCATGCTACTAATCTTCTCAAATCGTACT
Organism: Protopterus annectens; assembly: GCF_019279795.1. Classification (NCBI taxonomy): domain Eukaryota; kingdom Metazoa; phylum Chordata; order Ceratodontiformes; family Protopteridae; genus Protopterus; species Protopterus annectens. The sequence continues at coordinate 731,654,374 of NC_056743.1, forward strand.
TTACACTCACATTACAAGAGTGAGAGTGCCATACTAGTGAAATATAGCATTCAGTGCAGTCAAATTCTTTCATCTCGTTCTAGGGGTTTCTTTTTTTATTTTTTCATGAAAAGCATACTGAACAGAAAAAAAATATCACAGTTTACACTTTCTGTGAGAAAACTAGTGATCAGTTTAATATACACCAATTGTTCATCTAAACATACTTTCCAGGATCAACTGATGTTATCTATGATGGTTTCCCAAAACATATTCCCTTTAATTCCCTTTAATTCTAAAATGATGCCTTTCCTTTTTGAACAAAAATTACTTGAATTAACCATCTTGTCTCACTGTCTGTCACATGTTGCACTTTCTGTAAAGCTATGATTGTAGGTTTGGGGAGATGAGGCCTGTTTCTCAGGCAGTGCTGTTCATTGTGCATGAGGCTGTAGCCTAGATGATGACCTCTGCATACCTTGATCATCTATGGGACAGTGAGATCATTCATGCTTAATACACCCAGTTAGCATTACCACATGCATTCAACATCCTGATAACTGCAGGACAGTTACATGAAGGATGCCACAAGAAAACAGAGAAAGGAAAAGTAAAGCAGCAGTATTTCACGAAATGTAATATAAAATGCTTTCATTTTTTAACTGATCTAAATGTGGAGTTGATATTTGCTTATGCTTAAGCTTAACGCTACTTTTAGAACATTGCATTGATGTCCCACTTCCTCCTGGATATCCTACATATACTAATATTCTAGTGTTAAAGCATGAATATTTATTACCCTCACAGCATGGTGCAGGTTGCTTGATATTTCAAGTATCCCAAGTATACTGAGTGCACCCCAGTGCACCCCAACATGTAGGATACAGTATGGTTCCCTGCACAAGGCACCACTACAGAAAGTCCTGGTATTAACTCTTAGTTGACACCATTCATTCATTTATTTATTCATTCATTCATTCATTCATTCATTACCTTTCTGTGTATTGAATGATAAATGCAGCCAGTGTCAAAATATGTGTATCAAAATCCATTAATAAATGTTGAAACACAACTCAAGCAGAAGAACACAAATGCTAATGCAATATTTAACATATAAAATATCACAATTACTGTATATTACTATGTAGTTTTGTTATGGCTAAAACAAGTTGTTCAGTCATAACTGAATAGCAGAAAGTTGTGAACCATTGACATATTCTGTTATGGTTTATATCTTATTGCTATATATGATTTTATGTCTAGCTTGCTCTGAGCAATATTTCAGTACAAAATTTATTTCTGGAAGTTATTTCTCTACTTTATTAATAATGTCACTCAGTTACACCAGTCTCATATTTTGAAGTCATATAAACTAAGGGGTGGGGACTATTTTCTGTACTAAAATTAATTTAAAACATTATGTGTGAGTACATGAATGTACCAGTACCTGCTCGGGCACATATAATTTAAGACAAGCATGTTTCTGTTTAAAATGTTATTAAGGTCTTTCATAAAATAATTCCTAGAAACTAGACATTGTAAATCATGTCTTGAAAAAATGTAATTTTTATTTGTACCTTTGGCGGTAGAGTACTTTAAGTTAAAAGCAGAACAGATTTCTATCTAGACCATCAGCAAAATCTGGATACTGTACCTAACTGACAGCCCTGTGAGTCTCATGCACCTTTGATAAGCAGAACAAACAGATGTAACTGTCACTAGCCAAGAGTCGACTTTTTTCCACCTTTTACAAGCAGAACCAGGTTTACACATCTCACTGAACATCAGTCCTCTCCCTTACCCTTCCCAGTTTCACAGCTTCTAGAGTACTTAATGAATGCGATGTACTCTAGTCTGTAGTGCTGCCCAAGTTTAATATGTGTGTGTGTGTGTGTGTGTGTGTGTGTGTGTGTGTGTGTGTGTGTGTGTGTGTGTGTGTGTGTGCGCGCATGTGAATGTGTGCGTTGTGTTTTTTGGTCAGCATGGTACCAACAATGAACATTTTTAATGGATGATATATTTCAAATACAATGCCCATCTTTTTCTAATATTGCATGCATCTTGTATGGCACCTGAATCCACCACTACCAGCTATCTGATAAGTGACAAAGAAATGTTGATGAGATTACTTTTTGTGAAAACTCTTCCATTTCTTTACTTTTCTGCTGTTTACCTTATCTTTCATGAATATTTGGACAGAGGCAATATGTTTGTATGTATTCTTGTGCGCACACGCGAGTGTGTGTGTTCCTGTGTGTGTGTGTGTGTGTGTGTGTGTGTGTGTGTGTGTGTGTGTGTGTGTGTGTGTGAAGCTATTTTGTATACACAGAGGGAGAGACTGAAAAATAAAGAGAGTGCAAAAGAAAAACAGAGAGAGAGAAACATGTGGGGAAGGGACATACACATCTTTATTTTGTATCCCCAGGCAAACTGGCAAGATTGTGATGCTTTTACTTGCACATTCATGTAAATGAGTAAGTAATAAGCCTGGGAATGGTGCTGAGTTAACACTGGAATGCTTCAGGTGCTGCAGCCTTAGAATGGCATCTAGAACATAATGATACCAAGATGGCACAAGTGATGCATGCATGACTGGCAATCAGACATCTTTACTGTAAAAACAGGCTGTTGGTGGCTGACTTATACATATTGCATTGTTAGTTGGTATTTTGTATGCTTTTTATACAGCTTATCTAGTTTAAAATCTAATCTTATTCATAAGGTCATGTAGCTTGAAATGGATCTTATCGTTGAGAGTTGCCTTGCTTTAAAATGTTTTCCTTGTCTAAGTGTTATCCATATTCTTTCTTCCTTACCCTGTCTTCAACACTTTCTGGTGTCTACTTAGATTACTGTAGGATTATGATCTATAATAGCTTTGGCACAAAAGTTAAATGGACTACATGAAGTACACAGACAGAGGGACAGTCACAGAACCAAGAAACGTGTCCATAAAATGTTAATGAATAGAATCCTTAAGAAAATACATGCTGTGTAATCTTGTGAACAGGATTGCTCAATGCAGTAAGCACTTCAGCTTCCCCAGCAAAGTTCTTTTATGAATTCGCTGAAGATAGAAAACAATGTAAAAAACATTTTTTCAAGAAAAAAAGTATTTGCGTTTTTCTCTAATGGCAACTTCAGACCTGATTATATTAACTAGCAGGGATTGTGGTGAGGTTACTTTCCTTCACAAGCATACTATTTGCAGTCTTCTGATGTCAGTTTTGTACATTTGAGGCAGAAACTTTGGCTATTTGTTTTTTTTTTTGGGGGGGGGTCCACTTAATTGCTGTATTTTCCATGGAATTTTCTTCTGGTGGCATTTGGTGACATGAAGTGAATATCTAGTATTGCGATCTCTTAACTCCAGATGCTGGAGTTTAGCCAGTGTTTCCTGTTATAATGACGTATGGACATTCTCCACTTGACTACATTGGTTTTCTCTAAGTACTTTCCACCAAAATATATGCTAGTTAGCTTGCTGGTTAGTCTAGACAAAGTTGCACCTAGACTTCTGCTGTAAAAATGGTTTTCCAAGGTCAGCCAAGTGAAATGGCAATGGCTCACTCAGATTTTCGTTAACTAAATGAACCAGAATTATTATTGGCCTACTTTTACAGCTCTTTACATATGTATTAAAATCAGTAATGATTAAAAATATATACATTTTGCAAATAATACTTCCTGGGTTCTAAACAAGTTGAGGAGTCCGGCCTCAGGTGACAAGATTCAAAGTGACACATTCAAGGCTGGCTCTCCTCTTCATGACAACCACCATGACAACCACCTCAGTCTTCCTTGTTTTCAACAATTATGTTGATATTTTTTCTCTAGACTTTCTCTTATGTTTGGCCCAAAATTATTAACGAGTCTGGCTGAAGAACTCAATTCTGTGGACTCACGAAGGCCAAAAGATTGGAGGTGGTCCCCGTAGCATAAAGGGATAAACCCTTTACTGCACCCCAGAGGATCCATGTTCAATCAGCAGAATGACTATTGAAGAGGACATAGGAGGAGGATGAGAATGAGCAGTGGATGTTGGCTCAGCCATCCTGAGGGTAAGGAGGCAGCCTTATCTGACTGCAATAAGGAGTGTATGAGCCTGGAGAGTTTTGTGCTATGTATAGGTTGAGCCTCTTAGTCAGGGGTTGCTCATGTATAAAAGCACATGCATACATCCAAAAGATAATGATTATGAGCTGCAAAGGCTTCTGTGTGGAGGAATAGGAGTCAGGACCCACTGTCTGGCAGTAGTATAATGCTGCACCACTTCTCACTGGTCCAGGATGCAGGATGGGTTCAGCCCACTGAAGGCTAAGGTGTGTTTGGTAGACCTGTTGAACAAGGACAGAAGACAGAATAACAGGATCTGGTGACTGCTTTAGGTTAGCTGTTGGGGGGGGGGGGGGTGGCAAAAGATGCTGGAGGACCAGAGTGGTCTGCATGAAAAAAAGGGCACTCCTTCCTAACACTATTTGGGGTGAAGTGTCACCTGAGATCAAACCTCAGAATAAACTCCATTTATATGGTTCTTCTAATTGTAGGGCTTCATATTCTCTTAATAGTCTGCTTGTTGTTAGTAGTTAAATGTTTCTTTATACACACAGAAATATCTAATTTTCCCTCATCTATTGTACTATTTACAACCAGCCCAAAAGGATTAGAAATTTCAAAGACATGCATCTGGAGTGTTCTCCTTAGGCCTCTGCTGAAAATTGGCTTGTTCCAAGTCGGACTTTCCCAGTAAAGAAATGTTAAGTAAATAAATATTTCTGTGACTATATCTTTTGAAGAATGCAGATGTAGGATGAAACTTAGCTAATATTCTTTTCCTCTTTTCACATCAATATCCTTGTAAGTTTGGATGTGGGAATTAGAGGGGGCGATGTTGTTAACTGTACAGGAGCTGCAGAACAGAAATGGATTTTACTGATAAATGCAGAGAAACCACCTAGTTTAAATGGGGTATCTAGCCTCAAACCTAGTTTAAATGGGGTATCTAGCCTCAAACCTGGTTTAAATGGGGTATCTAGCCTCAAACCTGGTTTAAATGGGGAATCTAGCCTCAAACCTTTTCTAAAAGCACGTCCACTCAAACATTAGTTTTGATTTCTGTACAATATCATATACATAATACTTTATATTTTCTTGCTTGTGTAATTTCCAGTACTTTATTTTTTAGGCTTTGTAACTTGAACTTGTGTGCAGTTTTTCCTGTGACTTTACCTTTTATTTTGAATGGCTTAATTGGTTTTAGAAATTCATGGGTTAGTCTCGTTTTAAATTGACTGCTGTTTCATTCAGTTTTCAGTTTGATGAAGTGATGTTGTAATCGCGGAAGTGCTTACTTTTAACATTTTATTTTATTTTGAATAAACATGTTTCAGTACTCAGCCATGTTAGTGCGGTATTGGTTGTTATTTTTTGGTTTATGTATCTTCTTTTACCGCACCTCATCCTGTTTCTGTGTTTTTATCCAATCTTTGCTGCTCATCTTTGTAGTTTTACTGATTCTTTTCTAATCAAATCACAGAACTACGATCATGAAAGAATGATTACACACAATCGCAAGCACAATTTGCAAAACTAAAAATCACACACACACCCTTGCTACTCAGAAGTAAGTCCATCTTTGGGAAGGAGGAATCCTCAATAAACTACAAAGTCGATCGTCTGGGATAATATCTGGCAGCTACACTCTAGTGATTGCTCAACAGAGTGTCAATCACTAGTATTTCACTCACAAGCCGGGCTTCTCCAGACCCACGTTATTTGTGCTTGTTCTTCCATCTTCAATTTATAGTGCAAAACTTTGAATCATACTTGAAATGAGAAATTTGTTTAATAGATAACAGCAGACTGATTAAAATGTAGAAATATAAAACATGATTTTGCTGGAGGCTGAGCTAAATGTACTAACTCAGAGGTTTCAATGCTTCAGAAGAAAAATGAATACTTCGTTTTCCAACAAAACTAAGCATTCGCTCTACTTTAACATAGTGCAGCCTTTACGTTCATAAGTTCATAGGTGTATACTATGATAATAACCAATGAGGACCTTTATAACACTAGCTAAGCATCAAAATAGTATCCCACAAATGTATGCACCTTACAGGTTATTTTAATCGTCATATTTAAGCTAGGTATAGATTTACAGGATGCTTCTGTCCATTAAAGACATAGGTGCTAGATTCAGTGTGCATTTTTATTTTTCTGTCCACTGGGATTAGGAAAGAGCTCTTTTTTACATGGATGGGAAGATTGTTCCAGACAAGGGGAATTCTCTGGGAAGCATATCTGCCCTTCCAGCATGTCTTATTTACATCACAAACAAAGTTTAAATTTATAATTCAGGTAATTCTAATGCTATTTGTTTTATGGATATGCAAAATGTCCATCATAGTGGAATCTATGGATGTCTTCTATGGCAGGCATAGATCACTTCTCAATAGTGTGTAAGAAACAGAGTATAGTGATAGGGCTTTGAGGTAATCTGCATAGGACATGCTGTTTACTCCTTGTATTCTTTTTATGAAGAACATCTGTGGATGTTACAGTTACTGCATGTGCCTGTTCAGATGCATACTGATGGGTCATTTTACTCAGTGATGGACCAGAAGGGGGCTGAATACAGTGGAACAATGACTTTCTTAGACATAGATGCCATTCTCTTGCTTATACGCTGAGCAAGATAGAATGATTTCCTTACTACCTTAGACAAATGTTGTTCAAAAGCCAGGTTACTATGCATACACAGCCAAATCCCTAACTACAGGTTTTACTCTTAGGGATGTGTTATAGATTAGGTCATTTCCTAGGGTGACTGACTTCCAGAAGGGTACAACTATGCACTTCATGGCATTCAGTCTTAAGCATTGACTTTGGCACTAGTCATTTTTCTATGTTACTCCTTCCTGTAGGATGTTAGCATCTGGGGGAATTTTCTGACTGCTCCTAGTTTGCTATCATCTGCAAACTTGGCCAGCCAGAGGCTCCTGACATTGACCTTGACTTCCAAGAAGTAGATACCAAGAAGTAGAGGAGCAAGCACAGATCCCAGAGTGACTCCAATAGTGACTGATCACTTTGTGGAGGTGGTCTCCCCTATCCAAACTTCATGGGTCCTGTGTGAGAGCCAGCTGGCTATGCATGTACATAATAAAGGAGTTTATACCTATATCTGTGATTTTGTTTACAATGCCAAAGGTGAGGTATTGTATCATATGCCTTAGCCAGATCATGGCAGGAAGTATGCACCATTTTACCCTCATCCATTGTTTAGGTGACCTTCTCAAAGAAGTCCACCAGGCTGACCAGGCATGATTTGCCCTTGACAAAACCAAACTAGGCTGGATCCAGTATTTAAAGATTTTCTATGCCCTTATTAATTATTACCATGATAATTTTTTCAATGGCTTTTAATATGAGACTTGTCACTGTAGTTCCTAGGGTCTGTTGATGGACTGCACTTGTGCAAAGAGATGACCTTAGCAGTTCTCCATTTGCATGACGCAAAGGTTGCCTGAAAGCTATTATTAAACAGTGGCTCTAGTAGTCCTGATAATTTATGTTTCAGGCCAGTTAGGAGGTATCCTGGGATATTATCAAGTCCCATAGATTAAGTGTTTTTGGCCCTTGACAGCATATTTAGGACCCTCTCCCTAGTGATAGTTGGGGGAGGGGGTTGGGGTGGACAGGGGAGAGAGGGCAAAGTAAACATGGAGCTGAATTTGTTGACCAGCAGATTTGCTATATTTTCCAGCTCTATATAGGAGGCTCCATTTACAATCATCTCTGCACACCATTGTGTGCTGCCTTTGAGGTTTTGGATTGTAGATAAAGAAAGTTTTGGTTGTCCTTTACCTGGGAGGTTATCTTTATCTCAGATGTGGCTTTAGTAAACTTAATTTGCCCTCTTAGCTGTTTATCTAGACGGAGGAGAATGTTTTTATCACGCTAGGCATAGCACTTCCTAATCTTGGCTATGACTTTTTTCTTTTGTTGTACAACCTGTTTATGTTTGGATTCCACCAGGGTTGTTTGTTTTTTGATTTAATTCTGGGCTTATTTCTGGTAGGCACTATTGCCTCTATGCATTTATTGACATGATTGTACAGAAGTTCTGCAAATAATTCCACATAGGCAGCCATGTTCTCAGGGTTTGAAGGGCTTGAAATTTTGACAGGTTATCACATAGTAGTAGGGAGTTTGTCTTAGAGTAGTTCCTAAATGTTGCAGGGTTAGGCAGTGGTGAGTGAAACAGGTCACGTATATTTGCACCCTTAGTGGGAGTGTGGATTATCTAGTCCAAGATTTTTGTGTTTATAAAGTCCAGGAACCTCTGAGCCTGTAAGTTTGGGGTTGTGTAAGTATCCCAGTTTATAGCGGGATAGTTGAAGATGCCCATAAATAAGGTGTTGGGTTGAATGTTGAGGGACTCCAGTAAATCCAGATATGTGTTATTGATTTTTTGCATCATATAGGTTGAAGTACAGCTTGAAAAAAATATGGTGGGTACTTTGCCTATGGAAATTTTAGCATGGAGAAGCTCAAGCACATCATCTTGTTTGACTAGTCTTGAGGTGGGTTTCTTGTTGATATGGATTGAGACACAAAAAAATTGAGTTGCGTATCAGCTGTTTTTTTTTTTTTTGGCTTAAGGCAGAGCTGTGTCTGCATTGTGTTATTTTCATGTGGTATCTTACTATTCTCCTAAAATGAGTCGGCAGCAGTGGCTTTAGACAGAGGTTATTTATTCAGTATTTGAAGTATTAGACATTTCCGTTTCTGAGTTCCAATACTTCAGAAAATGTCAGTTAACACAAACCATGGTATTCTAACAGTTTTCAAAGTTTGTAAGAACTATATGCAAAATTGGTCCTCTTTTTTTTCCAAATTTATAAGAACAATATTTAAAATTGGCCCCTTTTTCAGCCTTTGTCCCCTATCAATACATCATCAATGGGCTCACATATGGGAGAAAGAACACAGGGTAGACTACGAGACTGCCTGTGTCCTTGTCAGCATTTTACTGTGTGAATCTGAACCATACCTTTCAACTGTACAGGTTGTCATGGTATGTGCAGATTTTGCCTCATAATTTTCATGTGTTCCACCTAAGATTTCTGTTTTTCTGGCAATGTCCTTAGAATGGTTATCACTAAATGATATACATTTGAGTTTCAGACATAATATACTTCAGAAAATTTAAGTAACACAAAACCTATTATGATAACATCTTTAAAATTTATAGCAGCAATATTTAAAATCAGTCCCTAGCCTTCCAAGTCTATAAGAGTCTTTATCTACAAGTAATTTTTATGTATCCAGATTTTGTGCACTGAGTGGTCATATAAGTCTTTCAGGATGTATAGGGAGCTGCATATATATATATATATATATATATATATATATATATATATATATATATATATATATATATATATATATATATATATATATATATATATATATATATATATATATATGAAAAAAATGGGGGATAATGATAGAAAATAGCTAGATGTATATACAGGGGGGTATCAAGAGGGTTCTTACCATGAATTTTTTTTACATTTGTTGGTGTTTTTCAGGATAGTGGATGTTACTGCATTGAAGGATCATTGAGTCACCATAGTGGCCCAAGCAAAGGCATTGTTTCTGGAGGTAGCAGCTGCTGAATGTCCCAAGCCTGCAAAAGTTGAGGGTCAACAACCAAAGGTGGCACAGAATTGCAGAAGTCATAGAAAGATGAATGTGGATGATTTGTGTGGAATCCAGGAGATGCCCAGGAAAGAGGCTATACTAGTGCATCTTCATGAGCTGAGTAAAGCCATGGCTGTACCATATATCTCATTAGGTAATCAGGGTGGTACTGCGGTCAGGGATTTGGATGACACAGGTCTTAATGTAGATGTTAGGCTGTCATTTTCTTTTTCAGGAGTTGAGTGCAGGTGATAGGGTAAGGTTGCAAGAGTCATTGAGCTCAGGGATAGTGAATTAGCAGCAGAGGGAAAGGTTGCCAGGGGATACATTATTTGGTCTCCTGATATTTGATGAATTAAATCTATTGCCAAGGACCATGGTTGCAGAAATTATGCCTTCCAAAGGAGTTATCACTGGAAGCTGTGAGGGTACAGTCATTGTTACCTAAGGAATCAGGTTTGCTTATGATGTCGCATAATGATTTAGCAGTTTAAAAAATATTTGGAAGGGCGAATGTGTGGATGTATTTCAGTTGCTTGATGAAGATGAATAGCATTTAGAGGAAGATGAGCAAAGAATTTAGCTGCAGCTTTGACAGCCTTGGGGAAGAAAAAGTTAGGTAGGTATAGGATCAGAATTTCAGCCAAATGTATCCTTCCCTCTGTTTGTTTTATAGAAGTTATTTTGGAGAATGATTCTTCACAGGATTTACTGCTCTTAGCTTATTTTACCAGCATAAATGAAACACATTTTTTGGGGGGGACAATGCCTAGTTATGGTATAATCATCACTTTAGGAAATTAAAAGCAGTTGACAAAACACTGAAATGGGAGTCAAGGCATGTTGATACTTGGCTTGACACTATGGTAGATAAGACAGGGAGTCAGGTGCAATCTGGTTCAGGTGACAATGATTTTAAGGTTGGTAGTTGCTGTGGTATTAATGTTAGTAAATGTATGTGGTTGAATTGTCACTCCATGCACAGTTGTTTGGTTAGTTGTGGTTCATATGGAGCAATGGCTTGTTGGTATAGGGACAGCATAGGAATAGGAGGTCAGGCAGACAGCTTTAGGCCTAGTTTATTAGTGCTAGTAATGTAAGAGGGGGAGAAATGTTCATGGAAATAGGGGTCAAACATAATTTCAGGGACAATCAGGGAGGTCAGGGCTCTCATTCTGCCATTAATATTCCTGCTTTGTTTTAATTGTTTGTGTGATGATGTGAGGTATTTCCAGCTATGCCAGGAGACATAAGGCAGTGGATGTGTAACATATGCTAACATAACTAGCTGGAGTTTTGTAAAGAATTACATCATTTGTATATCAAACTGATTAGTACAGGTGCTTGTGTTGAAAATGTATTTGTAAAGCTGCTTATGTTAAAAATATAAAAACAGTGGGTCCTGTTGGATAGAAAAGAAATACACCTGTATGTCAGACTGCATTATAACTGTTGAAATGAATATATTGTAATAGAGGATACTGGAAGAGAACAGGTTAATCGAAGTCCAGCTAACTTTGAAAAATATTCTGAAATTCAATTATCTGGTTTAGGTCATAAAGATTGTATCTTACAGCCCTGATTGCAGCTAGAGACATAATGTCTGTGAAAACCAGGACTAGGAATCCTACTGTATTTCCCATATGGGTGAACTAATTGCTACCCTGTAAGGGTGGACATTTTGAAATGGTTTTATAGCTTCCAGATGCTATAACACATCTTAGCAATGCTCTGTCTGTGTATATGGTAACACATATGTGCTAAATTCTGGTTAATTTCCTAGTAAAGGGGGCAGTGTAGAAACCAGAGTCAGATGACCAGATGCATGCAATATCATATTGTAATCCAGCACTAAAATGATGTTTCAATACTATATGAGACAGAAGTCTCAGGGCAGTTTGTTTTTGAAACCTGACAAAGAAGGAAGACAACTCAATCCACTTCATCTTGCCTTGCTTTAGTAAGTATCCATGCAGTAGTAATTCTTTAGATCAGTCAGGAAAATATAGTGAGATCAAGTACTGTTTTTCTATTACTGCGTGAATCTATTCATCTGTGTTATTTTTAATATTTCCTGTGATTAAAACTGTGGTGTTTATTGTAAATAGATATTTAATATTTTCATATGCTTTTATTATTTATTATTAAATATATTTATGCTTTTCATTGCTGTTGGTCTTTTAGAGATTATTTTAATGTTTGAGAGTACTTACATTCATTTGGTAACACTGTAGCCACTCCTGAAAGCCTTGATGAATTGGTCAAACACTACCATTGTATGTTAGTATTAATTTTACTCAGTATAATTGACTACCCTTCTAAGAGCCTTAGAGTATCTGGCTATGGAGTGCTCTGGTGGTGTTGTATCCACCTTATAGCTTGGGAAGAGGTGATAGAGCTAGTAAATCTGTGCCAGCCTTTCCCAGTGTGTGTGAAAATCAAATCTCAAAAAGCGTGTGCATCAGCTACTTGGAGCAGGGACACATAGCACTGGTTTCACAGAGAGGGTGGTGGAAGACTTGGCTTGGAACACTCAGCTAAGGATTCAACTCTACAGATATGTCAGTGGGTAGTCCTTATGGGAGGCCAGGATAGAGAGAGGGAAACCCAGCCCTAGAACTGAGTGTGTTCCCTGTGTGCTCTTAAAATAAACTGTGCTTGGTGCAGAGAGCTGCATCTGGAAATACTCTGTGTATCCATTTTTGTTCCAAGTGAACATCCCTCACTGGTTTCAGTTGTGAGGATTGAGGCTCCTAGGTTACTAGCACAGAGAATGATTGACATATTGGTGAGCAGTGGTGTGGATATTAATTGAACTTCTGTAGCCTGTAGGCAGTTGTCGCTGAAGGTGTGTATACTCTCAGCAGCCACAAGGTAAACATACAGAGTTTCATTTTCACAACAGTTTATTTATGTATTTATTTATTTGTTTATTTGGTTAGTTTAATTTAGTCAGGGAAAGCAGGCATAGATGTCAGCAGAGGATTATGGCAAGCTGACAAAGAACTAGTTGGCTAAGGTGTGTGAAGCCAAAAGGCTCCTGCATGCCAACTTGACTAAAGAGGAAATGATTTCAGCCTTAGTTACAGCTGTAGCCCAAACCAGCAACCAGGAAAGCAACCTATCTGTCAATGAATATGTGCAGGTTTCAGAGCAGGACAGTTCCCCTTTTCCTCAGAGGACTTAAAAATTAATTTGGAATTAAGGAGACTTGAACTTGAGACCAAACATTTGAAATTAGAATCATCAAGAGACTGCGGTGTTTGGAGGCCAAAGAAAATGAGAAGCAGAGTCAACATGAGAGGGAAATGCTGACTCTTTGTCAGAGGCAAAGAGGTAATGGGGAAGGGAATAAGTGAACCCCAGAAGCAATAAAGGTCAGTAAATTTTTTCCACAGTTTACAGAGATTGATAATTTTAATAGTTTTATTCATATATTTGAAAAAGTATGTAAACAGTATAATGCTGAGCAAGGTCTCTGGGTATGGTTCCTGACCCCCTAACTCCATGGTAAAGCTGTAATTGCTGTTTCTAAATTGTCTAATATTGATTGTTTTAATTATGATAAAGTAAAACAATGTTTATTGGAATGTTTTAAGTTAACACTTGAAGCCTACAGAAAAATGTTGCATGAGTATAGAGACAAGACAGATGAAAGTGTATGTGATTATATTGCTGAGTTAAGTACTTATTTTCATAGGTGGGTGAGTGGGTGTCAGGTCATCACTTCTGAAAGGATGGCAGGCCTTTTCATTACGGAACAAGCCCTTAGCACTTTGACTGAGGACATGATAATCTGGTAGGCAGACTGAGAGTGTAACTCTGCAGATGAGCTGGGGAAAAAATGGGATCACTACTTAACAAGCAGGTCATTACTGCACAAAAAAGGGGATACCCAGTACTGCACATGGATATAAGAGACCCCATGGGGGGCAGCCTAAACCACCCCAACAGAATTCACCAGTAACAGGGGAAGCCACCAGTTCAGGTACATGGCCAGGACCAAGGGTTAAATGTTTTAAAAGTAACCAGTGGGGCCATGTAGCATACACATGTCCATGGCAGCAGGATGGGGAACAAAAGTTGGGGGAGCCAGCAAGTGGGAATAACAGTATGCTAGTGGTAAGCTGTCTGGAGTCAACAGGAGTACCAGACTATCAGTTTATATCCTATCTTTGTGGATGGAAAACAGGCCACTGCTAAGAAAGACATAGCCTCTGACATAAATATTGTGAAGCCTGCAGTGGTTAAAGTGGAGTAGTACTTGCTTGGGCTGTCCACACCAGTCAGAGCTTTAGGAGAGACACCATTCCAAGTGCTTTTGGGAAGGTAGAAAAGGAAGCAAGCAAGTAGGTGTGTTTGAAGATATCCCTGCATATGCACTGAAAGGGAGTGATTTTAAAATGCAGTACCTTGTGTGCATGCAGTTACATGCAGTCAGGCTTGGAGACAGGCATGTGGGGCTGGTAGCCTGGGGGAGACCCAGACAGACCCCACACCTGAAGCCAGGACTGGTGAGGTGGCTATTTCAGGGAAGGAGCTACCCTGTAGCAGTGAGGCTAAAGGTGATCCACAGCTGCTGGTAGGTACTGAAGGTCCCTTGGACAGAGTGACTGCAAGGACAAAGGTGAGTGGTAGTACCCAGGCTGACAGTGAGGCAGCACTGTCAGAGGATACCAGACATCCTGTGGAAGGGAAGCTGGGAAGGGTCATAAAGGTACAGTTGAGACAAGCTCAGCTATGAGACCCTACACTAAGAGACTTGATGTGAGTAAAGTAGCTAGGGAGGCACCAGATCCTCAAGGAAAGGGGAGTCTGTATACTGGAACAAAGGGTTACTGTACAGAGAGTGGACCCCTGAAGGAGGGCTAGAGGGTGAGGAACAAATATAGCAGTTGGTACTGCCCAGAGCCTACTGTCTGGCACTGCTAAGCATAGCCCATAACATTCCTTTTGCAAGTCATATGGGCATAAAGCATACTAAGAGGTATATTATGCAGAACTATTATTGGCCTGGGATTGCAAGGGATGTAACAGGGTACTGCAGGACATGTAAGCAGTGCCAAAAGGTAAGCAAGGCAGGAGACAAATCTCCTTTGATGCCTTTGCCAGTGATTAAGGAGCTATTTCAGAGGGTAGGTATGGATATTGTGGGGCCTCTGAGTATCCCAAGTTCCACAGGAAAGAAATATATCCTGATGGTAGTAGATGTCGCTACTAGATATCTTAAGGCAGTGGCGCTGTCCTCCATTGAGGCAGAGAAGATGGCAAATGCTTTGTTAGAGATTTTCAGCAGGGTAGATTTCCTGAGGGAAATACTGACTGGCAGAGGTACCAATTTCATGTCAGTCTTGCAGGCTTGTCTGGGATGCTGTACCTAAAGACCACCCTTACCATCCTCAGACTAATGGTCTTGTGGAGAGGTTAAGCTCTAAACTAAAGACCAATTTAAGAGAGAGTGGGATAAATATTTTCCCCATCTGCTGTTTGCATACAGAGGGGTACCCCAGGAATCCACAGGTTTTTCACCCTCTGAGTTGATGTATGGGCATGGGGTGAGGGAGCCTTTAGGTTTGGTTTGTGATGAGTGGAAGGGTGAGTGTGAATCCCACAAGGATTCTGTTGTGGCATATGTCCTAAACCTCAGGACAAGGTTTAGGGAGCTCATGGACTTGGCCCAGGAGAACCTGGCAGGAGCTCACCAGTGGAAAAAGGTCTGGCACAACAGGAATGCTTAATCCCCAGAGTATGCTGTGGGACTGCTGGTTATGGATCTCATTCCTGTCAGACACAAGCTGCAGGCAGCTTGGGAAGGTCCCTTTGAATGGGTAAAGAAGGTCAGCAATGTTAACTACATGGTAAACCTGCTAGACAGGAGGCAGTGGCACAAATTGTATCATGTTAACATGGTGAAGCCTTACCATGATAGGGAGGCCCTGGTGCTGAGTATTTACAGTGGGTGGCAGGAGGAGTCTGAAGGGAATCAATGGCAACATCGAGCCAGCCAGCAAAATGGCAAGTTACGAAGGTGGAGCCAAGGATTGCAGGCATATGACATGACACTGCAGCACTGGAGTGGGGTCAGCAATGCTAATGCAGATGGGTTCTCACAACAGGATAGGGGCTAATGTGTTCCCAGACAGTCTGATGTCCCTCAAGTCACATTTCTCTAGGGTTAATTGAAAAAGTAGCTTGAGTCTTCAAAGGCGGGACAGATGTAATGATGTGAGGGTTTGCTAACAATGCCAGGAGATGTAGGGCAGTGGGTGTGTAACCTATGCCAGCATAACTAGGTAGAGTCATGTAAATTATTATATGCCATTTGTGTATCAAACTGATTTGTACAGGTACTTGTGTTGAAAATGTATTTGTAAAGCTGATTATGTTAAAAATGTACTGACACTGGGTCCTGCTGGATAGAAAAAAAATCCACCTGTGTGTCAGACTGTACTGTAACCGTTGAAATGAATATATTGTAATAGAGGATACTGGAAGTGAAGAGGTTAATCTGAGTCCAGCTGTCTTTGAAAAATAGTCTGAAATTAAATTACCTGGTTTAGGCCATAAAGATTGTATCTTACAGTTTTGATTGCAGCCAGAGACAAAATGTCTGTAAAAAACAGGACTAGAAATCCTACGGTATTGTCCTTAGGGGTGAACTTATTACTACTGTTGAAGTTTGGAAGATTTGAAATGGTTTTATAGCCTCTAGATGCTTTAAAACATCTTAACAAAGCTCTATATTTGTGTGTGCTAACACCTATGTGCTAAATTCTGGTTAATTTTCTAGTAAAGGAGGCAGTGTGGGAACCAGAGTCAGATGATGAGATGGATGCAATGTAATTTTTTAATCCAGCACTGAAATGGTGTTTTAATACTAGATGAGACAGAAGTCTCAGTGCAATCTGATTTTGAAACCTGACAAAGAAGGAAGACTATTCAACCCAATTTACCTTGCCTTGCTTCAGTAAGTAACCATAGAATAGTTATTCCTTAGATCAGTCAGGAAAATATAGTGAGATTAGTTAAGTACTGTTTTTCTGTAACTATGTCAATCTATCGATCTGTGTTATTCTAATATTTCCTGTGATTAAAACTCTGGTGGTTATTATGAATAGATATTTAGCATTTTCATGTTCTTTTATTATTTTGTTATTAAATATATTTAAACTTTCATTGTGACTGGTATTTTAGAGAATATTTTAACTTTTGAGGGTACTTATATTTATTTGTTGACACTGTGGCCACTCCTGAAAGCATTGCTGCATTGGTCAAACACTACCTTTTGTATTAGTATTAATTTTACTCAGTATAATTGGTGTGGAGTAAGGATACAGAGTACTTGTTTCACAGAGAAGGTGGTGGAACACTTGGCTTGGAACACTCGGCTGAGGACTCAACTCTACAGCTGTGACAGGGAGGAGTCTTATGAGGGGCCTGGATAGATAGAGGGAAACCCAGCCCCAGGACTGATTGTGCTCCTTGTGTGCTATTAAGGGAAACTGTGCTTGGTGCAAAGAACTGTAGCTATGCCTGTTCCAAGTGAACTTTCCTCACTGGTTTCAATGGTGAGGATCAAAGCTCTTTGATTACTGCGCCTGAGCAGGAGCATCACAGTTAGAAGATTATCCTATGTGAGCAAAGGCAGAAAAATAAGTTTTGGTTTTAAACTTGGTTTTGGTTTAAAGTTACAGGCAGAGGGTTGTCATAAGATTCCTGGGAGTTTGAAGTCATTCACCAATAAGGAAGATGTGGTGCTTGTTTTGCTTCTAAAAGAAGTTGTATCTAGTAGTGGGTTTGGGCTATTTGAGGCTTCACCATTTAAGGAGTTGTATTTTCCTGAGAGGGTATCTGTCAGTGATCATATTGACAGGAAGGATGCAAAGGTGCAATATGCATATTTGATACAGTCAGTATTATTAAAGGTTTGCAGGACCCATGGTTAGTTATGTTTGATACCAAAACAGCTTATCAATCAATTGTTGCCTATTAAAGCAACAAGTTTTTTAATATGGCAGTACTAATGGGTTGTGCAGTAGTCTGAGCTACTTTTGAAAAATGTTATTCTGTTTGCCACTGCAAGAAGTCAACAAATTAAAAGACAGGCTGAGTGTGCCTGAAAGGAAAGGTAAAGTTAGGGTGAGAGAGGTTATGGAACTACTTGGTTTATTGAAATTTGCTTGTAGGGTGGTTGATCCCAGTAGGACATTTAATAGATTGTTGGCTAATTTGTCGAGAGGAGAATGCAGCAAGCATCACTGAGTGAGGGTAACAAGACTGGTTAAACAAGATGTGGACATTTGGTTAAGGTTTTCAAAGTATTTAAATGGGCTATCTTTTAGCCAAGATGACTCGGTGTCAGCTGAAGAGTTAAGGTTGTTTACAGATATGGCTGGTAGTGTAGACATGACAACAGTTTTTTGGAAGCAATATTTTGTAGCTGAATAGTTTGGATGTTGGTCTCAAGAATGGAAAAAGGACAAAGCATTTCTGGTATTTATGCCAATTTGGGTAGTGGTAATTTGTCAGGAACAAAGAAAGGAACTAGAAAGTAGTCTTTATTCAGACAATGAGGCAGTAGTGCAGTTATTGGTCAGGAACATGTCTAGATCTTTTTTTTTTTTTTTTTTTGGTGCAGTTGCTGTTATGGAACTTAATTTTACTTAGCTTGAAGATTAAAATATCTTTTTCAGCCAAACATGTTCTAGGTAGATTAAATGTTTTAGCTAATAGCTTATCCCATTTTCTGTTTGACAAGTTTCATCAGATGGCTCAGAGCACTGTTTTACAATCATTGGTAGTTACAGAGGAAGTGTGGAAGACTGGCAGGATTAAACAGGATGCCTAGTAGCACAGTCTTGGGCCAAGTCTATAAAAAGGGTTTATAGTTCAACCATCTCTGCCGTCATGGCTTTTAGGCAACAGTCCTCGTTGAACAGAAAAGGTGGTCTGTAAGTCTGATATATCTGTATGTGGTGTATATATGGAGTTTGGGCAAAGCAGTGCTTAAGGTTAAAGTACACATGGCAGCTCTTAGTGCTATGGCAAGGCTGTCAGGCGTGTTTGATGTTGTAAAACATTGTGGAGTTTTGTTAATGTTGAAAGATTGGGAGATGGTGAGTGTAGATGGTTTTGAGAGAATGTTTTTATGAGGCAGGTTACATTTAAGATCATGTTTATCTGGGTTTTGAGAGGTTGTTCAAAGCTTAAGAGAGTGTGTGCTGTGGTCAGCTCTGCCTGTGTTTATATACCTGGGGCTTTTCATGTCATTGAATTGTTAGCTAATCCTTATTGGTGGGATGTTTGTATTACTTGGTTAGCAGTTGTGGTCTGACTAAAAAGATCAAAAGCAGGCAAGGGCAATAGGCAGTGTCACAGGTGGATTTGGAAGAGCTGTCGTGTCCAATAAAGTGGCTCTTGTTGGGGTGCTGAATGAGTCACTTTGTGGACAGTAGTTTGTTTTTTCAGGATAATGTGGACAAGGTAGTGACAGCAGAGTATATTGTTTGCATTGTATGCAAGGCTTTGGTGAGCCTAATTATAGGGTTGATCATTTTTTGACACAATTATTTCAGATTGGGAGGGTTTATAATCTATCTTTAGAAAGTAGTTCAATCAAAGTCGTGAAAAAGGCTGGAAGCTGGGTTTCAGATACATTTAAACTAATATTAGATGAGCTCGGTTAGTGTTTTATTTTGTAAGATGCGTTTACTGGGTAGTAAAGTGGGCAATGGTACATCTTCGATGAAATGTTAAGACTGGATCCTTCAAAATGGGCTGTGATTTGGAGAGGTTTCAGAAGGACGTGGTGGTATCAGTTGGCTGGTATGGTTGAGAAGTTGTGGTTACACAATGGTAAGGTTAGGTTACTGTTGATACATTTACAGGGTAATTTGGGGGTGGAAGCACAGATGTATGAGATTTGGAATCTTTAAGATAGCATTTTTCTAGAGTTAAGTTTGTGTGATCGGAGATAATACCTAGGTTGGTTTGGAAGCACACGCACTGTTTTAAAAGCATTGAGTAGCCCATTGTTTTGTTAATCGCAGGGTAACAAATGCACTGATGCATTGGATATTAAAGTTTTGCCTCATTATGAGTTTGCAGACAGGGATTCTGCATGGTTTAGGACAGATGGGTTACATTTCAGCGATACTGGTTTCGATTTGTTTAACATGAATTTTTGTTATTTTGCTAAATGATATGTTGAAAAAGTATTAAGTCATTTTGGTTAGGGCATTAAGAGGGAACAGCCTGTTATTCCAGGACAGTGTCTGGTTTTAGAGGGATCTTGGAAGAACATACCTCTGTTCCTCATTCTTTGTTGATTAGTTTAAGAAAAGCTAGAGTTGGTGGTAGCACACTACTCAGGTTTGTCACAAATTAATACAGTGAGAGGTTTAACACTGCTGTTTTAATGCAGTGGTGAGTGGGTCAATGCGGCCGTAATTGTTGAAAATGAACATAATATATTTGCGCTGATGAAATTTTGATATCATCTGTCTATTGTTCAGTTTTAAATAAACTGGTTACACTGGCTTTAATGGCTGCCAATATTGTGCTGGGCAATGATATTTTGTACAAGTGTCTTTGTTTCTTTCTCCCTTTCAAACATGCTTATAATAATATTATGAATGACAGGTATAGCAGTATATCATAAATGTTGACATACTGTAAACCATCTAATTGCAAATGTAAAATATGGATTTTTTTGTATGATTCTTATGATTGAAATATATTTTCTTAGATCTTCTGTTTGGATTAATTCAGTCTGCTGTGGCTCCCTCTGCAGATTTCCTTAACCACAGATATGAACTTCAAAGTCATTTTTTTAGGAAGTTGCATAATTAAGAATTTGTTGTCTTTTAGTGCATCAGGTATGAGATCTTATTTGACTAAAATGCCAATGCTTCCCTTGGGTTTTCATTAAGTATGGCAAAATATTTATACAGAAGTATAAAAGAGACCACATGGGTCTTTAGGGAAGTATTTTGAGGTTCAAACTGACATTTCTCCTTTGCCTCATCCCCTTATAAATTGTGCATAGCACATCAACAAATTTGACTGACAGCCCAAATCTTAGTGACACTTCTCTTAAATACCACCACTCCACCACGTTAAATGCATTTTCTGCATCTAAACTAATCATCAATACCTGCTTCCTCATATTGTATGAATTATACAATATCAGTATCAATACTGCCTGATGTATACTGTCAAGATACTTGTCATACCATCAACAATTCTGTTGTAGCTTTCTCAACTAACTCAGGCATGAATTTCTTAAGTAACAGCCATTATGAACAAAAAAAAAGCTTGTAGTGCATGTAGTGCATCGATTATACTTGAAATTGAGAAAAGACAGGTTTATTAAGCATTTTTTTGATGTCAAAAAGCTGCTTAACAAACCTTTGTTAAGCACCCCTAAGTGCTGTGCCTATTGTCAATCACAGAAAAGCAGTATAAGCAAACAAAGTTTTAAAAGGTGCTAAATACTTGGACCTACCATACTTATAAGCAAAAACAGCTTTTAAAACTGTAAGTTTTCCAATAGATTACCATGCTTCTGCCGACTGCCTCAGCCTGTCTGTGTGGCAGTGCTAAGTGCTTTAAAATATTTCATACTCCTATACGTTTTTCCTTCTCTAACAGCTAATAAATGGAGAGGATAAATCTTCACATACAACAAAGAATTATTGTTGGGTCTCTACGATCATAACTCTTATTATGTTTTCTTGATATTGATGTCAAGATTTACCTCAAACTTTGTTTCATTCCACTATCAAGGTGAATTTCTTGATCTCCATGTGTCAAAAACATAATTTTACTTTCATGTTTTGTATCCTTTGTTGACTGGATGAGTTCCATTAGGCTAATGGCCTCTTTTTCAGGGAAGACCTGACGTGGTATGCATACTACTGGCAAAAAGTAGGCCAAGGCATTGGGGAACTTCACCTACTCTTTTGTGTAGGTACCATGGAATCTTTTACATCCACATGCGCTACCACCAGCTCATGTAGATGGAACCTCAGTTTAATGTATTGTCCAAAGGACATAAGTTGATTATTTTGTTATGATCAGAGACTTGAACCTAATCCTCTATATAGGTATGATTAAAACTGAAATTGGTCTGTAGGAATATGACAACTTTGCATCCCTATCTTTTCTTAGGATGGTGACTACTGTAGCTTCTTTCCACATCACAGACATTTCATTAAATATCCATACTAACAATGGCATATTTATGTTTCTGCCCAGACTACAGAAATTCAGAGGGATTTTACCAGAATCTATATATTTACAGAAGCCTGTCTGCCTATAATTTCTTGCAACTCCAATGATTTGTCTGGGACAACCAAACCAAACACCTGCAGTCTTGTTAATCTTGGTTATGTTACTCCAAGGAAGTATTTCATTATCTGCTTTTGACTGTCATTTCCTTCAATGTCCACTGTGTATAACCTGCTGTAATACACTTAGAGCTTCTTTTCTGTTTCCACTGATTTGTTTACCTTAACATTTGTTTATTTATTTATTTTTATTTATTTAAATTTGTTGACCGGGAGTGTCCAACTGGACGTAGGTCCATTTTCAGCGGAGGCCCGGGGAGAAAAGCTCCACAGTAAAATAAACAGACAGTAGTTACATTGGATTACATAGGGATTAACAATTTAACATAGCAATTAGTTACAACATATTTACAGATGAAGAACATAATACATCAGTAGACAACTAGAATCTTTATCTGTGAAGTACATAACAGACATTAACAAATGTTGCAATGAGAAGTTCCTGATGTATAATAAGTACTAGGCTTATGAGCATCTGAGCTTGCTATAATCAAGGTAGTTAGTGGAGTGGAAATAAAGGTAGTGGTTGGATGGGGTGGATGATATTAGAGTGGGAGTTGCAAGGGCATAGCCAGCATGTTTTTAGGTGCGCTTTTAGTAAAGTTTTGAAGTGGGTGCATGATGGTATGGAAGTAATTGTGGGTGGGAGTGAGTTCCATAATTTGGCTATGGCGCAAGAGAATAGTGCTTCACCAGCAGAGTTATTGGCTTTAGTGATCTGCAAGTGATTTTTGTTGCTGGATCTTAGTGGTCTGGTGGTGCGATAGGGTTGGAGTAGATTCTGGAGGGATGGGACATTTAGTGGATGGTTTACTAGTTTGTGGGTGAGTGAGAGTTGATACCACTGGAGGAGGTGAGGGAGTTCAAGCCAGCGCAGTTCAGCAAGTGAGAGACAATAGTGACTATGGTAGGATGCCCCTGTGGCGAATTTGGCGATTTTGTTGTAGCAGGTTTCTAGCTTGTTTAGATCACATTGCCTTAGGTTGTTATATATTGAAGAGGCATAAAGTAGGGTGGAGATAAGGTGGGAATTTGCTATTGAAATCTTTGCTGCTTTGGTGAGAAATTGCTTATTTCTGTTTAACACTCCTAGTTTTTTGTGGACTTTTTTTATGGTCATGGATATATGAATGTCTAATTTTAGTTTATTGTCTATTTCCACTCCTAGCAATTTGGTGTGTTCAGTTGGGTATATAGTGGTGTTGTCTTTTGCTGTGATGTTAAAGTGAGAGTTGTTTTGAGTATGTTTTGTGGGTTGGAAGATGAGTAGTTTAGTTTTGTTTGGGTTGAGTATTAATTGGGCATTTGTTATATTTAAACAAATGGCTGAGATTATGTATATAGCACTTTGTTGCCTTAATAATAGTGATAATCTCTGGTTTTCCAGGAAGTCCTGGAAAAATATCACTTAATCCTTCTATCATATGATCATAGGAATTTGCTAGGCTAATGGCCGTGGGGCCTTACAAGCCTAGCCAAGAGTTTATCCCCAAAAAAGAAACATCAGTCAGCACCTGTCACCCCTGTCAATGAGGGACAAATGTGGATTCCCTATGACAAATTTATGTATTCTCATCCACTCATTAAGGTTGTGTTTGAAGAGTGTCAGTGAAGTACTCTCTTTGATATGTATGGAAAGTCTATTCCAGAGATGGGGCAGCCTCTGGGAGACAAACCTGTCTCTCCAGCAGGCTTTGTTGATGTCACATTAGATTTAGGCCTATCGAGCAGGTAATGGGAGAGGAGTTAGACTTACGGTTATGTAACATCTCTGGTAGGGCAGGGTCCGATATTGCCTTGTAGGCAAGAGACACATCACCTCTGAGCAATCTGTATGATACTGAGTAGAGTGATAGTAATTTAAGCATGTCCTCACAGGATAGGTGTTGGAGGCCATGGATTCTCTTTGTAAGGTATTTCTGTTACCTTTCCAGTTGGTGCAGTTGTTTGAAGAGGTACATACCAAATGGGGTGTTATACTCAATTATAGGTCTATAAGGGAGGAGTACAGGAGGTAATAACCTCATTTTTTTCTGGATGCAATTGCTTTGCTTATGAGATGAACCAAGTAAAAGCCTTTTCTGACCACTGCCAATTGGTCATTGATTTAAATTAATTTGGTATAGTATTATTACAAATATAGACAATATTACAAATATTATAAACATGTTTAATTGACTTTTGGAAGTTAATAATAAATGTAATAGCTGATATGGTATATATGAAATTTAATAATACCAATTAACGTAATAGCTGATATGCTGATATTTCTACTAAATCTCTTAATGCAGTTGTAACTCTCCAAGGTATTCTTGGAGAATCACTTCTCTGTTGAAATTTCTAGAGAGTTTTTTTTATTTTTCTGTACCATTTTGATGAAGGAGGAGAAAGTAAATATAACAGAAACATAATTTTAGGCAACAATTGTCATCTTAATAATATTGACTCTTGCTAATAATGAAAAAAATATTATTCAAGTTGTTGACTTTATGTATGACTTTATCAAGCTAATTATCAGATGTTTTGTTAAAAATATAAATGTAACTCCTTGAGTATTGTATACCAAAATCTGTAAAATCATTAGAAATGGGACTTCAATAACATGGGTTATTTTCATAAATCTGGTAATCATCATATAGTGGAATGCATTCAGTTTTAGTATGACTAATGAGGTAACCCACTATATTTTTACATGTACTAAAGATTTCCTTAATATTGTAAATATCATTATGATAGCATCTATAAAGTATTATCAAATCATTCAAAATGTATTTAAATCTCCTCCAGTAATCGCAGATTTCAAAAAAAAATGTTAAGCCTCTGATAAATTATCTAGGAAATCAAAATAATTGCTAAAGGTTCATTCATCGATAAATAGTCATTTCTACTTGACCAAATACATTAGAATCAGCAATTATCCTGCTTTTCATACCTATAAAAGCACTGCAGACACTAGACAGACACCTAGACAAAAGCAGGAATACCATCATTATTATCTGAGCACTCACTCCATTTATATTTCTTTAACAAATTCTTGCTAACTGATTGATCAAAACAAAATTCTTGAAGGAATGAAGCTACATATATATATATATATATATATATATATATATATATATATATATATATATATATATACATATATACATATATATATATATATATATATATATATCACACATCATGTAGTATGGCATGGACTAAACATGGACCAACAAATTCAAAGAAAAGAACATTTAGATATTTGAAGAAGCTTGAAGCATGGGTTGTAGGTCTAAAAGATGAGCAGTAGCATGAGGCATTGTCACTCCCCCAGTTTTTCCCACTAATTGCTGACAGTTCTACTCTCTGTCTGTCAATAGGCCCATTTATTTCCCCCACTGGGTAACAACTGACAGAAATGAGTCATCATCCAGGCAGCCAAAAGGGTAGCCTGAAGGTTTTTCAGTTTTCTCCAAAACCCTAACATTGAAAGCATGGAAAAAGGGTGTGCAATGGATTGTCTGCTGAGGACACCTCTTCACGTCAACAAGGGGTGTTCCCCCAAGCCACCCGGTCCCTTTCCAGTGGCACAGTGTCTGTCTTTCCAGTCTCCAACTAGAAGACAGCACCAGATGTGTGCCACTGAGTACACAATAACCACCCTCCCACCCAGGAAACATGAGTAGCCCATGTCCCTTCACCCTGCCCCCTCCTTGCCTGGCTTCTCTAACACTGAGGCTGCTAGTCAAACCACAATCACCTGGTTTGCAGTCAGGGCTCCATCCCACTGTACCACAAAGCCATGCTAGAACATGATACACTGGTGAAAGGATACACAGTGTGGGCAACAGTCCTTCTTTTCAAGTGGCAAGATGTAGTAAAGTTATGGTATAAGAAAATATATTAGTGGATTAAATGGATTGCTATATTTTGGTAAATGGCTGCACTGAAGCAACTTTTATTACAATACATAATATCTATTTGTAGGAATGATAAAATAAATTATTGCATTTTAAGACAGTATAGCTACACGTCAGGGACAGGGAGAGAGGGCTTAAAGAATTGCATACCACATCTAAGGCAACATGACAGGTTTAGCAGCTGTTTCAGGTATTAAATCTGAAGCAGGACAGTGTAACTTTTATTTAAACAAGTAAAAGGTCAATGTCTCAAACTGAGGAGCTGCAGAAAACAAAAAAGTCTGTGTTCAGTTACAAACCAGTAAAGATTCATCCTACTGTAGCATTTGATTATGCTCATGTGAAGTGTTTACTCTATGCACTCGTGCTTTTTGGTTTGGAAAGGCTATGGCATTTTTCTACATGTTATCTCAGGAGGCATTTGCAGCCTAGTATACATGACTAAATACAGAGTAAGATGAATGAAAGAGAGAAGGAGCAACAGACCCTGTAAATGGGATCTTTCTTAAAATGAAATTAAAGCTTGAGTAATAAAAAAAGGTTATGTTATGCAAACATTATCGGAAGTGTCAATAAAAGAAGGAAAAGAACAGTTAGCAAAGCTGCAAAATAAATTTTACAATGGTGATTTGAAGAGTGGGGGCAGCAGAAAGAGAGAAGCAAGCGATAGTTTACTAGATAAAATGTATGACTTGATGCAACGATCAAAAGATGTCTTATAAATCACAACATTGTCAGAAAGCTCTAGGAGTTAGATGGAGAAAAAGACCTGAAAAAATTATTGCGTGTTTAAAGGAAGAGGATAGGACTGCTTTTAGTAGTGAGTCAATGGTGATAGCAGAATTATTTCATCTGTTACAGCAGTTACAAAATGAGTGGGGTAAATATGGGAGAGAAAATATGGGTTACTTACAATGTTTACGGATGGCAGAAAACAGTGGCATGAGTAATGAATCAATATCACAGTAAAGTCAGACAGAGTTATGCAAAAACATGCAAACTGACAAAAAGTTATTCTAAGAGAGAGATTTGGGGTGTCCATAAAAGAGGAAATAATACCTTGTACAATTAAGATGTTTCAAGAGTTGGAAACTAGTGATTGTCAGCTTCATGGAAAAGCTCAGTGGTGATAGTTTTGCAAAAATAGGAAAATGATATAACTGGCTTCTTCCTATAGGCCTATCTCAATATTAAACACGAAACCAAGAACCAACAAAAAACTTGACAGAAATCAAAAAAAACTCTGACAGTCCTGTACTCAAAAACTTTTATTCGGGAAACCACAACAGTTAAGCGCTTTCATTAGCAACCACAGGCTGACTTCATCAGAACCGAAACAAAACAAAAACATGTTTAATTTATAGCATAAAAGCATCACCTGATTCAATTAAACAATCAAGTAAATAGTTCTATATGCTTAAAGTGCCAAGTGCAATAAAAATGCCATAGCCATAAAAAAACAACATAGTATATAAACACAAACAACTCTACACCCTAAAACTAACTTGATCTAAAATTAGCAGTAGGTAATAAAATAGGAAATTAATATATTAAAAATTGAACAACTTTAAATTTCATATGCTCGCAATTTAAGTAGGCTAGTTAAATATGTTGCATCGTTCAAGTCAGGGAAGGTAGTGCCAAAACAATTCTCTAAAATCAAGATAATCTTCCCATGGTCTACCCCTAGGGTTCTGTGGGACATTTTCAATGACACAAAATCTAAAACCATGTCCAGGCTTTTTATTGATGTGTTTGAATAACGCACTAGTGTTGTTCTGGGTTCTTATAGCCCTAAGATGTTTGTATACCCTGTCTTTAAAGTGCCTTTTGGTTTTACCAATGTAGAACCCTTGCAATTAATACACAACACTGTATAAATAACTCCTGCAGTGCTGCAAGAAAATCTACCATTGGACTTAATAACTGTGTGGTTAATAATAATCTTGTCTGTGTTACAAATGTAAGAACATTGTGAACAAAACCCACATTTTCTGGTGCCTAACCCACCATTACTTGTAATGGGATGAAATTCCCTCTCCAGTAAATTTTTGATGGTAGCCCCTCTCCTATAAACAACCCTAGGGTATACACCAACCTTACTCAAGATAGTATCTTGTCCATAAAAAATTCTCCAATACTTCTTTAAAATACTGCATATCTCATTGTGATCTAAAGAGAAATTTGTAATGAAGGAACAAACTTGTCCGTAGTCTACTTCCCCAAGAGCGGTGTTTTTAGTCGTATTCGCTGCATAAGTATTGTTTAAAAGTAACGGGCAAAATTTCCCATCTAGTCTCATATTTGAAACCTCACTAATGATGTTGTCAATTAATTCCAGAGGATATCCTCTAGCCAAAAACATACCCTTTAAACAATTAATCTGAGTATGAAAATCTTCAGTACTGCTAACCATGCGTGAAATTCTAATAAATTGACCTTTATCAATTCCTTTCTTGACATGTTCCGGGTGGCTACTCTAATAGACTGTTGCTATATGTAGGCTTCCTGTACAAATCACTAACAAAGGAAGCATTGGTCAAATCATTTCTTATAGTAACATCCAAAAAGTGAATTTCGTCTACACTATACTTTGAAGTAAATCTTAAAAACTGCGTTGTACTGTTGATATAGGTCAAAAAATGGGACACTTCTACTGGATCACCATTCCAGACAAAGAATAAATCATCAATATAACGTACATACAGAGCCCATTGACTGGAAAAAGAAGAATGCAAGAGAAATTTCTTCTCCCACATGTACATAAACATGTTTGCAAAAATGGGGGCGCATGAGGACCCCATAGCCTCCCGACTCTTCTGTACAAAAAACTGTCCATCAAAATAAATGAAGTTAAACTTTATTTAAGTTTTGTCAAAAAGTGTCAGGAATCTATACAAATGTGTTCCACATCTTTCAAAACATTTTTAAGCGTAATGTCAAAATATTTACCCATAAAATGTGTTTTAGATCCAGCTGCACTAACAATTGGTCTCATAGGAGGATTGTTCCTATCTTTGTGTATTTTAGGTATGCCGAAAATACTCAGCACCCTAGGAAATCTAACTGTGAGAAATTCATAAAGTTCAACATCAATTTGTCCCTGATCAAACAGGTCTTTAAGAAGTAAATCAATCCTACAATGCGAAATATTGACAAAATTCAGGGAAACTTCTTCATACATAGCATCATCTAAAAGCAGAGTATTCATTCTGTAGTTGTAGTCACATCTAGTCATGGCCACTGCTCCACCCCCTTTGTCCAGTTTCATGACTCTGAGTGATTTATCCATACATAATTTTCTTAATAAAACATATACAGTGCTGGATAAATTCAACCCAGTGTCATTGCAAATGGACCTTGAACTCAAGAGTTCTAAATTCAAATTCAACCATACTTCCAAAATAGTCAAAAAAATGACAAGGGGCGGATTAAAAATGCTTTTCTTTCTTACCATGAACACTATGCGAAACAGAATCAAACAATAAACGTAAGTTTATCTTACGCACAAAAAGTTTCAAGTCAAGAATTAGTTGTACAATGTCAGAATGTTTTGCAGGTACAAAGTTAAAGCCTTTACATAACAAGTTAGCTATGTCAGCATCAAAGAACTGGTTAGAAAAGTTATAAACTGAGAAGTCACCTGCTGTGTTATAAATAATAGAAGAGGACACAGTGCATACATCCCCCGACTCATAACACACATCCTCAGAGTTGGAACAAGAACTAACATCAAAAGATGTATGAAAATCCAAACCAGTTACCAAATCATTTAATTCCATCTGGATTCTTGTCGCCTCATGTTCTGTTGAAAATAATTCCGCTGATAACCCTGGTTCACATAGGACCGATGTTGACTGTAACTCTCTTGTTGTGTTTGGTTGCGTATCCTTTCCGATCTCCTCAATGGTTCTTCCCCTAAAGTGACTCGGTGATCTGATTGCTCTTCAGCTCCACCTCTCACAGGACTGCTACCAACAGAAGAGTAGTTGTATGAAGTATCTTGAACACGAGGCTCTAATATCTGTCATGTTTTTTTATTTTGCAGTTTTTATCATCCGCAATGATCTTGTCCACTTTATTTAACACATGTTGGTAGGCAGAAACAGAATGTTGAAACAAAAGATCATCATGTAACACTCTGTCCAACTCAGAAAGTTCTGAATGTAACAAATCAATAACTTTGTTTTTGTTTTTCATCAAAATTTCATGCAATTCAGTACCTTGCCTATCAAACAGAATAACCCGCTCACCGTATAATGGAGAATCTGCAGTCAAACCTGTAGGAAATTTCCAATACCTAAGTCCCCTCGGCACTACCTTTTTCTTGATACATTCAAGAAAGTAGGCATTTTCCACTTGTAACTTCTTGCATTTAGAAGGGCGGCCAAGGTGGTGCAGGGGTTAGTGTTGTCACCTCACAGCAAGAGGTTTCCAGTTCGATTCTCGGCTGGGGTGCCTTCTGTGTGGAGTCTGCATGTCCTCCCTGTGGTTGTGTGGGTTTCCTCTGGGTGCTCCGGTTTTCTCCCACATCCCAAAGACATGCAGTAGGTGGATTGGACACTCTAAATTGGCCCTAGGTGTGAGTGTGTGCATGTGTGTGTGCCTTCTGTGGAAGGTTGGGTGCCGGGCTGGCAACTCGACACCATAAAACTCCACTGCCAATCATGAGCAGACAGATGATCCGCTGTGGCGACCCCTAACCAGGAAAAGCTGAAAGAAGAAGAAGAACTTCTTGCATTTAGACAGTTTGTTTTCAAAAGTGGAAAGGGACTGTTGAAAAGTGCCTCTTTGCAGAACATTAACATTGTCACAGTTGAAAATAATTTCTTTGTTAAACCAACGTTCAAAAGATACATCCGAAGTAGTGTTGGTTACAATGGTATTAGAATTGTGGATAGGAGTGTCTTGTCCTGGGGGAGGGGTATTCTCGCCGGACAACTGCAGAGAAACATTACATCTGTTAGTATGAGAAATTTTGGTGTAGAGTTGTTGTATGAGCTGAGTAAGAAGTCCCAAATTTTCTATTGGGTTGTCCCCCAAAATAAAAGAACAAGCAGAGGAACCCATCGGCGGTCTGGAGATAGTAACAAACACGAAACCAAGAACCAACAAAAAACTTGACAGAAATAATTTTTAGGGTGTAGAGTTGTTTGTGTTTATATACTATGTTGTTTTTATGGCTATGGCATTTTTTATTTCACTTGGCACTTTAAGCATATAGAACTATTTACTTGATTGTTTAATTGAATCAGGTGATGCTTTTATGCTATAAATTAAACATGTTTTTGTTTTATTTCAGTTCTGATGAAGTCAGCCTGTGGTTGCTGACGAATGCGCTTAACTGTTGTGGTTTCCCGGATAAAAGTTTTTGAGTACAGGACTGTCAGTGGTTTTTTGGATTTCTCTCAAGTCTATCTCAATATTAACCATGACTGCAAGCTGTTTATGTAGACGATAGTAAACACACTGACAAGATGTTTTCTGCAGTTGATACAAAATTATCAGTATGGACATGTATGGCATTTAGTAATACCATGAAAACTGTTATAATAAAGAAAATTGTACAATTAAAGCATATTTGCTTATTGATTATGAGTTTCAACAGGGTCTTTGACAGGGGATAACTGTTTTTACTTAATCCAAGTGCTTTTGGAGTTTGAGTTTACAAATAACTTTGTTGACTTAATATTAGCTATTTATAAGTTGTCTTTTGCTACACTGAAAATTCATGCTAGATTGTCTCTGCCCTTTGTGTTATCCATTGGAACAAAGCAAGGCAGACCACTGTTACCTGTTCTGCCTGCTTTATATCTTATGGCACTCCATCTTGAGGAAATATTTGATAGGTCATGAAAAAAATAAAGGTATTTTTCTTGGTCAGTGACATTGTGATATTTAATTAAGTTTGATAAGAATATTGACAGTTTCAGATTTTTTAATATGTTTGTATTGTTGACTTTATAACCCAAACACATACCAAAAAGACAGGTTCAATTTAATTTAGTCCTTCACTATAAAGAAAACATATTACTACTTATGGCTGGCAAAAGGTATTAAATATTTAGGAATCTGGCTGATAAACAACCTGGAAGAAAATGATCAAAAGGACATATGAGGAATTAAAGAAGAGATTTAAAGGTGATTTTCATAGCTGGAAAACTATTGGGCTAGAGTGGCAGAGGGTACAAACTCAAAATTTCTTTGGGCTTCACTTATACTGTATGTGAACAAGCATTTCCAGTCGATATAACAGCTATGTTTTTTCTTTAGAGAACGCTTCAAACTCATTTATTTATTTGTTTACATTTGTTTGCCAGGAAAGTCTGACTGGGCCAGGAGCCCATTTTCAGTGTGGGCCCGAGGAGAAAAGCTCCACGGAAATATAAGCAAAATACAGTAATTAGTACAATAGTATATATACAGTAAGATGCAGAATACACATCATCTAGTTAGTGTACACAAAGTAGTATTCAATACAGTTTTCTAGTAGATAACAGGTTCAAAAAGAAAAAAAAAAGCATTTCAGTGAAGATCACTGTGAGAAAAAATAAAATTAGCACAGTGTACATATTAAATAATTAGTTATGAGCAAATGAAATTTCTCTTATATATATTTTTTTGAGTAGTAATAAACACTGAGGAGAGGGAGAAAATGAGCTAAGGAGTGGACTGTGTGTTGAGAGAGTTATAGATGTCTTGTCAGTCAGGTTTGGCACAGGAGCAATGCCAATTCTTGGATAGATGTTCAAACAGTAGTTGTTTGAAACTGGTAGATTCAGGTGTGTTTTGGAGGGTGTAGGGTAGAGAGTTCCATAATTTGGCTATCCGATTTGAGAATAGGGCTTTACCATGAGTGTTTTTAGCTTTGTTTGCTATGAGAATATTTCTGTCTGCAGATCTCAGACTTCGTGGGCATGAGTAGAGAACAACATGTTCCTTGAGGGATGGACAACTGTCAAGATGGAAGATGATATTGTGTGTGAATTTAAGTTGGTAGAGATGGAGAAGGTTATATACTGTAGCTTGAGCCAATTTAATTTATGTAGAGCAATACAATGGTGAGTTTGGTGGGGAAGATTGGCTGCGAAGTGGGCTAATTTGTTGTAGCAAGTTTTCAATTTGGTTAAGTCTGATTTTTTTTAAGTTGGTAAAGAGGGGGAAAGCATATAGGTGCATAGGGAAGAGGAAGGTTCTGGATATGGTTAGTCTGGTATTGCCAGTAAGGAATGGCTTGCTCCTGTACAGTGAGCCAAGTTTGATGTGAACTTTCTTAATTGTGATGGCTATGTGTTGGTCAAATCTGAGTTCGTTGTCAATTGTCACACCAGGAAGTTCTGTATGCTCAACTGGTTGGATGATTGTGTTGTTTGCTGAGAGAATTGTGAAAGGAAGGGTAGTCAGTGGTTGATTGCTACTGTTAAATAGCTTTAACTGTGAATTTTTGGGGTTGAGGATTAGTTGTGATTTACTTAGATATGTTTCTATATCACTAAAAGCTTGTTGGGCTACTATTTGGAGGTCTGGTAAGGTATCTGCTGAGCAGATTAAAGTTAAATTATCCACATACTGAACTACTTTAGTGTGTGTTGTGGATGAGGCTAGTTCATTAGAGAAGATGGTGAAAAGAAGGGGTCCTAGTATGGACCCTTGGGGAAGTCCGAACGAGACAGGCAGAAATGGTGAAAGTTTGGATTTCCATAATACTTCTTGTTGTCTGTCAGAAAAATAGCTTAGGAACCAGGAGAGGGTAGTCTTTAATAGGTTTAGTGAGGCAAGAGTACTAAGGAGTTTCTAATGGGAGACAGTGTCGAACGCTTTTGACATGTCTAGGAAGATAGATGCTACTTGCTGGTTTGAATGTCTCAATTGGTTTATGGTGTTAGAGAAATTAATTAGGGATGTGGTAGTGCTGTGTTTCAGTCTGGAACCATGTTGGAAGGGAGAGATAAGGTTTGAGATAACAGATATTGTAGTAATTGAGTGTGGATATATTTTTCCAGAATTTTGACACAGGAGGAAAGGATGGCTATGGGTCTGTAATTGTTTAATTCTGTTGATGTTCCTCCTTTATACAGAGGGGTGATATAGGAAATTTTCCATAATTTTGGGATGTATTGTCCTGCTGTAGACCTATTTACCAGAATGGAGATTTGCAGAGCTATGGCACCAGCTGAAAGTTTGAGGTACCCATTGGGGAGTTGGTCAGCTGCTAAGTAAGAAGGTTTCAGTTTTTTTAGCATTGTTCATATGGTGTTAGTTTGGACAGGTTTGAGGTCAAAAGAGTTGTCATTAGTTTCCACATTAGGTGGAAGAAATGGTGGGGTGGAATTTTTCCCTGTAACTAAGGAGAGGATGGTGTTTATAAAGTAGGTGTTGATTTGTGAGGCAATACTCATGCTTTGGTTATTGGTTGTTGGTTCTGGGGTTGTAGCTTTACCTGGGTGGAGGAGCGAGTTAATTGCTTGCCAGAAGTTTTTGTGATTGTTTTCATATTTGTTTTGCATAGATGTATAATATGTTTTTTGTCTAGTTTGAGTTGTTTTTTTTTGTTTGATTGCTAGCAGAGTTTTATTGTCCTTTCTTTTCTGGTATTGAAAACAGGTCTTGTCCATTCATTTTTGAAGTCTAATGGTTCCTTTTGATATCCAGGACAATCTCTTGTTTTTAACAAGACATGTGCGAGTTGGTGATAAGCTGTTTAGAATAGCTAGAAATGTTTCATTGAAGTATATTATGACCTGGTCAATTTGGAGACGATGGAGTGGTGTCCAGTTGCATTTATTGAGCATGTCTAAGAATGCTTCATTGGAGAAGTTTTTGGTATTTCGTACGACTTTGTAAACTATGGTTCTGGGTGGGTTGAGCTGATAACAGATTAAGTAGGTAGGTCTATGATCACTTAAATTATTTGGAAGGCATCTGGAGAGATTGTTGTGGGTGGTACTGTTAATAAGTGACCAGTCTAAGATAGATTCCCTTTTGCTACATTTATCTATTCGAGTGGGAAACTGGATTGTTCCGGAGAAACCATGTAGATTTATGAAGGTGGAGGGGTTATCACCAGCGCAAGTGTTCCAGTCTAAGTTGAAGTCACCTGTAATAATGGTATCATGGGTGAAGGTTGAGGCTGTCCAGGCTATGAGTTCCTCAATGGCAGTGGGAGGATTGCTGGGAAGTATGTAAGTGGCTATTATGGTAATATTTTTCTTTGGGTTGATTCTAAGCCATGTTGCTAGGACTTCAAAGTTGTTATCACAAGGTTATTTAATGGGTAGGTAGTCTATACTTAGGTTATCTTTGTAGAAGATTGCAACCCTGCCACCCTTCTTCCTGATCCTGTCTAACCTGTGTACACTATAACCTTGTGGGAGTATGTCTGGGTCTCTTATATGGGGTTTTAGCTACGTTTCTGATGCTATAATAATGTCTTGTGAGTATTGTGCAATGACTGCATGAAAGTCTGTGATTTTGTCAACTAGGCTTCTAAGGTTCATGTTAAGAATGAGAAGGGTTGTAGTTTTAATGTGAGGAAGGGATGGAATGGTAGCCATGTTTGTATGTTGTTCAGTATGTGGCCCGGGATTAGGGTGTATATCACCACTACAGAGAATCTGTAATAATATATATGCATGTTTGTGTGACAATTTGGAGAGTATATGATGGTGTTTGCCAACGTTGTTAGTGGTTTTGCTGACAACTACATGTTTGAAGTGGAAGTATGCAATAGGTGTGTGATTGTAGAGTTGGGAGGAGATGGCAAGGTAGGAGAGTGAGGAGTTGATTGTTTTAATATAATATAGTATTGAGCTATAGACATGTTGGGCGGCCACGGTGGTGCAGTGGTTAGCATTGCCACCTCACAGCAAGAGGTTCTCCGGTTCGATCCTCGGCTGGGGTGCCTTCTGTGCGGAGTCTGCATGTCCTCCCTGTGGTCGCGTGGGTTTCCTCCGGGTGCTCCGGTTTCCTCCCACATCCCAAAGACATGCTGCAGGTGGATTGGACACTCTACATTGGCCCTAGGTGTGCATGTGAGTTTGCCTTCTGTGGAAGGTTGGGCGCCGGGCTGGCAACTCGACACCGTAAAACTCCACTGCCATTCAATGTGCGGACAAGGTGATCCGCTGTGGCGACCCCTAACCGGGAAAAGCCGAAAGAAGAAGAAGAAGAAGAAGATTGAGCTATAGACATGTTGTATCTGTAAGTGACTGTAGGATGTTAGATAATATGCAGATAGCAGTAGGGTATAGAGTGTGGGCAGGAGAAAGAGCATGGAGTGTATTATTTTTTAAATGTTAGGTTAGGTATATGGTGTGATGAAGATGTAGGGAAAGACAGGTGTTGGTGTAGTGTGGTGGGAGTTGAGTGGTTAAGGACAGTTGCAATTAAGTTGTGTGAGGAGAGGAAGGAGTGTTACAAATAGTGTATTGGTTAATTGAGGTGTGACTGGCAGATGGAGGGTGATTCTTGGTTGGGGGAAATTAGGGGAGTGATTAGTGTTAGTATAAGTCTAGGTGATGCAGGGGTGGGTGGGAACGGGGGTAGATTATGGGGCCGGAGTGAGCCTGAGCTTAGTGAGGGTGAACAGAGTGGGCTAACCTCCCTTACAGAAGAGTGCAAAGAAAAACAATCAGTATGAGAAGTGGAAGCCTTGGATCTCTAAGGTAAGTGAAAGCAAGGAAGAGGTAGAGGCAAAAAGGTAGGAGTGTAGGCAGATAGTTGCAGAAACACTACCTTTATGGCCTTGGTATGTAAGTAAAACAAAAGAAAGGCAAATCTATTTGGGGACAAAATATACCAAGTAAATGATACTCGCCTTACTTTACATGAATTCTAATGAGGAGTTAGATTTATTTGGGACACGATACAGCAAGTATATTGTTAGTTGTACCACCTAGTGGTGAGATATGAAGCTACAGTTGTCTGGAGTGGGAGGGAGCCCTTGCAGGTGTGTACACCGGCCAAAGCAATGTTTAAAAAATAACTAGTAAAAGACAAATGTGCTGCAAAAAGAAATACAAACAACCACTCACAATGTTTAAAACATAACTATTAAGGACCAAATCTGTTAATAAAAAGAACTGTAAACATCCAGTCACCTGTGCAGACTTGTCTGGTTGGTATCCTTATTAAAAAGTGTTACTCTTTGCTTGCAATAACTGTAGGGAGAAACCAGACCATAGCAGTGCTTCCATTTGGCAATGTTGCAGTTGCTGGGGGGGGGGGGGCTGAGCTGCTATGATACAGGCAGACCAAGTGCTGTAAAAGAGATAATAAGTGATGTTAGGAATATATCTAGTTATTACAAAGCACACAACACCTCAGTGAGCAGTAAAGTCAGAGGAGTGAGGGTGAGTTGACTGAGTGTGGATGTGTTTTGTTAGGAGAGGTACAAAGGAAGCTAAAGAGGCTGTAAGGGGACCTGTGGGGTCTGTAAATTGAGCATGCAATGACTGAGACAGAGATAAGTTCAACAGACCATAATGTACGGACTGCTGACCTCAGGTCTTGTGATGTATTAGATAACAGGCAGAAATCATATAATAGATACAGTAAAAGACATACTTATGCAGTCATCATTTCTCAAAATAACAGTGCAGTAGGCAATAACTGGTTAGAACACATTTCAGGATAACTCAGAAAACACGCTTATGCAGGACTGTAATATTAAGTAATACAGAATAGCATGGATCATTAGAGGCTGAAGAAGCTTGCCAGTTGCCAACAGGGAACAAGCATTTCCATCTCTGGCAATTTAAAACACTGCTTTAGTAAATGGGATATGTGCAGTTGCAGCTTCTAAAAATAACTAGGGAAAGGACACTTTAGGCATGTAGACAAAACAGTCAAAGCCAGTCAAGGTTACATTACACGGGTCTCCAGCCAAAATCCTTGTAAGCATAACAGCATATTTAACAGCAAACAGTTTATAAAGTAAAAGCAGTTACAGATTCAGTTAGTCCCCTAGACTATTGTAAGCATAACAGCATATGTAACAGCAAACAGTTTCTGTAGTAGAAGCAGTCACTACTTCAGTTAGTTCCATAGACTACTTAAAGTTAGCTAAATACTTCAGTTGGAAAGTATAAAAATGCCTATTAACTCAGGTGCACCACAAATATTTGAGAATAGCTTAAACAATTGCAGGCACTTACTTGCAGGTGTGCACACTGAAAAGGGGCTGGAGAGAGCTTCCTCACCATGAGCAGGCCAAAAATAACTATTTCAAAATGGCGCCGCTCAAGAAGACCTACTAGTATAGACTAGTTAATGTGCATGGTGGAGGTGGGAATTAGAGGAGGGAGATACAAAATGGGGAAGGTAGAACCAGAAAAAGCAGGTAGAGGTATGTCCCACCCCTCTCACAGAAGACTGCAAAGAAAAACAATCAGTATGAGAAGTGGAAGCCTTGGAGCTGTAAGGTAACTGAAAGCAAGAAAGAGGTAGAGGCAGAAAGGTAGGAGGGTAGGCAGATAGTTGCAGAAACACTACTTTTATAGTATTGATGTGTAAGTAAAGCAAAGGATGGCAAATCTATCTGCGGACAAAATACACCAAGTAAATGGTACTAGCCATACCTTACAGGAATTCTAATGGGAAGGCAGATTTACTTGGGACAAGATACAGCAAGTGTAGTGTTAGTTGTATTGATGAGGAGCTTATATTTGGGATGGCTTTGTGTCTTACAAAGCAAATTAATACTTTCAAATAATGTTGAAGGTCTACTGTACAGCTGAAAATGTATTCTTGGTTCATAAGCACTTCTGATGCCAAAAGGAAAAAACAGCAGGTTTGGCAGCAATGAATAAGTGTGAAAAACTTTCCTTATGATGTACTATGTTAAAAAAAACTTGGATTAACCCTACATGATAAAGTACAGACTTAGTCTGTGAAATGTGTTAGCAAAAATGTAATAATAGTCTAAATTGTTATTACCTACTAGAGGTACTAACTGGAAATACAAGGACAGGCCAAATTAAAGATCTGCAGAGAAGGAAAAACAAGATTTTTTTGGTGGGGCAACAGCTGATACTTGGGTCAAAGTAGGGTATCTGGCTATTACATTCAGGAAAAGCCCAAGATGCTGCATTGTTTTGAGATTACAGTATGAATGTTTGACTTAAACAGCAAGGCATTTGCTTATGACTGAGACATAATATAATAATAATATTAGAATAATATTAAACATTATACTCATATAAGACATATCTTTATTACTAAAGGCAAGGGGTGAGTATCCTCTACTACAGGGTTTGTCAGGTAAGCAGAGCTTTGTCTCATTATCGCAAGCCCTCAGTGGTTAAAAAAAGGCAATAATTGACCACATTGTTGGGATGCAGATGAATGAAGTAACCTGGAAATGAATTAACCAATTATAAAATGTACCACTAAACCTAGAATGTTTAAAATATTGCTTGAAAGTGTTTGCATCAATATTTTTATATCCTGTAAAGGTTGAGAAAGATGTTTTTAACAACTGTTGGTGATGTCAGGAAGGTATAGAAGCATATTTTCTGATGTTTAAAACTGCATACTTTAAACCACAATATAATGATAGAGTGAAAAATTCACTGAAACACGTGAAATTAGAATGGGCATGGTTGCTTATGCTGGTGATGACAGTTAATAAAGGAATTGATGTAATTGAAATAATAGATAAACCAGATTCAAGATATGCTACACCAAGAAAATTTCACTGGATAAGTGTGCACATAGGGGGCTAACATTTTGAATGTATAAGGATGCACTTGACATACTACTGATATTTCCATAAATTCCAACTGAAACAGGAGAAAAGAATAAAATGTTATATACAGATATCTCATGTACCTGCAAAGGTACAGTTGAAGGCAGATGCAGGATCAGCCCTGGTCTTTCACTCAACATCCTCCCATCTATTTCTCTTTGTTGATACACTAATATCAATCCCCAGTAGGGAAGACAGTCTCTATCGTGCAGCCCAAGCTTCTGCTTGGCTGCATTCCACTCCATTACCTTTCTCTTTGGTTAATTGCTCACAATACCTAGGTTCCTTTGTTAATTTTCTCCATAAATTTCAGCCCTGTCTTTCATATTTTCTATACCCATACTTGCAGTCATCCCGATTAACAAAATCTGCCTTCTCCATTCTCACATTGACTTATTTCTTAGAATACTTTCTGCTACTTTATTAATATAATATTCTATATGATTATTATTCTCAAGGGCCTATATCCAAAATTTTATCCGAAATTCTACTCTCTCCTTATTTAATGAACCCACACCATTTCATCATCATCTGTTTCGGCTTTAATTTTTAACCTTCTGCTTGTGTTATGTTTATAAGCCTTAATTATGGGGCTCTAAAGTGTGCCTTCAAATCAGATAATCCTAAACCACCTTGGTCTAAAGGAAGAATCAAATTATCCAACTTAACTCTTTCCCTCTTCAGCTTCCAATTAAATTCCTTCAACTTTTAATTGTTTTCCACAATATTTATTGTCCACAATGTCTCCCATGGTTGATTAAAACATGCCTGACCTGCAGGTTTCTCTTGCATACAATTAGGGAAGATCTCTGTTTCACATGGATGGGAAGCCAGCTCCAGAGAAAGGCAATTTTTTGAGATTCATACCTGTCCCTCCAACATGTATTTCTGTCATAAACAAAGTTTAAATCCCTAGATCGAGTACTTCTATTCATTTTGTTGATATTCTAAAGGTCTGTTAGACTGGGATCCAAGAATTCCATGTATGCCAGGCATAGATTGCCTCTCAACAGTCTGTAGGAAACAGAGTATAGAGATGGGGCTTTGAGGCAATCAGGCACACACTGAATGGGGTATTGTACTCAATGATGGACCTGATGAGGGCTGAATGCAGTGAGGCAATGACTTCCTTGGACCTAGATGCCATGCCCTTACTTGTAAGTTGAGCAACACAGAATAATTTCCTTACTATCTTACACGTGTGTTTGTCAAAAGCCAGGTTACTATCTATATACATACCCAAATCTCTGAATACTGGTTCTACTCTTAGGCTGTATTACTGATGAGGTAATTTCCCATGATGGCTGACTTCCCAAAGGTAATATTATGCAGTTCTTGGTATTTAAGCTGTACCTTTGGCACCAGTCATTTGCCTGTGCTAGTCCTTCCTGTAGGATGTTAGTACCTTGGGGGAATCTATGACTAGTTTGCAATCGTCTGCAAACTTGGTCACCTAGAGGCCCCTGATACTGACCTTGATGCCCAAGAAGTAGATACCAAAAAGGAACAAATCCAGCACAGAGCCCTGAGAGACTCTGCTAGTGACTGACATCTTTGTGGAGGTAGTCTCCCCTGTCTTAACTTCCTGAGTCCTATATGAGAGCCAGTTGGCTATCCATAGTGTAACATAGGAGTCTATGCCCATAGCTATGAGTTTGAATGGGGTATTATATCACATGCACTTGCCAGGTTAAAGAAGGCAGTATGCACTGTTGTATCCTCATCATTTGTCTTGGTGAACTTCTCAAAGAAGTCCAATAAGATGAAACTGGTTTGGATCCAGTGTTTGAAGGTTTTCTATATCCTTATTAATCATTTCTATTATAACTTTTCCATGACTTTGCAGATGAGACTAGTCAAAATTACGGGTCTGTGGTTCATGGGGGGGGGGGTCTGTTGATGGCCTGGCTTTGTACAGAGGATGACCATTGCAATTTTCCAGTGATGTAACACAAAGCCTGTCTAGAGGGTGTGGGTAACCTCTGACTCCAGTGAGTCAGTAAGTCATATTTCAGGCTATTTAGGAATCAGGCCATTGATGCAGTGTTTTTTGGCCTTAGAGAGTGCATCTAAGACCTGTTCCCTAGTGATAGTTGAGGGGTTCTGTTTGATGGCATCTCCTAGGAGGCAGACGTGAAGCAAGGGGGGGGGGGGGTAAAATTGGAGCTGAATTTGTTGGTCAACAGAGTTACTATATCATACTTATCAATGTAGGTGGCTCCAAACTGCTGTGTGCTGCCTCTGAGGTTTCAGACATAAGAAACACAAAACTGGTAAACTTGTAACTAGTACGAATACAAAAACAAGAAAAAGCAACCAGTCAAGCAAAGTCATGGATCATAAACCAAGAAAAATCTATTAATATGGTTAAGTGCTTTCATCTTTATTGAAACTTAAGGCATGCTCAGAACCATATTGTTATTTAAAAAACATGCCCACAAAAACACCAATTACATAGACCACAGAGTGTTAACCCAATAATCATCATTAAAAATAAGTTGCTCCACCTCTTCATTGAAATGAACATAATTATAAAAAAAATATTGTAAAAACAAATTATAAAACCTAGGACAGAAACACATATTTTAGAAAAAAAAGAGCCAGTATTAAAAATAATTAGCTCGTGTCTTAAGCTCACTTGATATTGAAGATGTTGTCATTGGCCCATGGGGGGCTACTAGTATCCAGTCTTTACTACCACAACATCTCCTTATACAGCAGCTTGTTTCTCTAGTCACCCGGGTATGCTATCAAGGACTAAAAACTTGAATTTGCCAGGAGCAATATATTTCAGTGCATGTCTAGCAAGAGCACTTTTGTTGTCCATCTTTTGTAAACTATAAAGGTGCTGATAAATTCTCTTATTTAAGGTATTATCTTGCCTATATGAGGATGTCTTAAGTTTCAATAAAGACGTAAGCGCTTAACCATATTAATAGATTTTTTTGGATTATGATCTATTACTTCACTTGACTGGTTGTTTTTTCAGGTATCAGACATAGCTAAATAAAGCTTTGTGGTTTCCCTTTGCCTAGGAGGTTATCGTAACCTCACATTTAGATTTAGTAGACTTAATTTGCCCTCTTAATTGTTGGTTTAGATTGCTGACAGTGTTTTTTTTTTTTATCATTCTGTGCATAGCAGTCCCTAATATTTCCTATGACTTTTTTCTTTTGTTGTACAACTAGATTATGTTTGGATTCCACCAGAGTGGTTTATTTTTTGAGTTAGTTCTGGGCTTATTTCTGGTAGACACAACTGTCTGTATGCATTTATTGACATGATTGTACAGGGTTTCTGTGATTAGTTTCACACAGGAAGCTGTGTTCTTAAGGTTTGAGGCTTGAAATGTTTACAGGTTATCAGGATCTGACAAATCTCCCATGCACTCAAGTCATTAGACCACAATTGCAGTATGACTCTGTTATATTCTGTGTGGGTGTAAATGACCTGAGATATATGTTTCCCTTAGAATAGTTCAAAAATGTTATAGGGTTAGCCGAGGGTCACATGATTTACTTATATTATGAAGGTGACAGCTTTGTAGTCTGACCTTACCAGAGAGGACACTACATGGGGGGTGCAGTGTTCTTTCATGTTTGCAATTACCAAGATGAGTACGTTTATGCCCATGTTGGGCAAATGGACTATCTGGTCCATGCTGGTTTTGCTTCCAAAGTCCAGAAAGTTTGAGGTCATGTAAGTATCCCATTTTATAGTGGTGCAGTTGAAGTTGCCCATGAATATGGTATTGGGTTGGATGCTGAAGGCATCCAATAAATCCAAGTATGAGTTATGGATCCCTTGCATCATATAGGGTGACTTAGATAAAGCTTGCAAGAATATGATATGGGACTTTGCCTATAGAAATCTGAACATGGAGAAGCTTAAGCATATTGTCTTGTTTGACTCATCTGAGATGAGTTTGTTGTTGACATCGATTGAGACACCTCCACCTCTGGTCTCTGCCTGTGCAGTAGCTGGCCTGAATGTGTGTGTAGTCCTGCACTACTGGAGTGCTCTCTGTGGCCTTAAACCATGTCTCAGTAACTGCACAGGTGTCCATATGCTCCAGGTTGAGTAGAGCTTGGAGGTAGTAGAATTTCTTGTTTAGGGATCTGGCATTTAACAGTAACATCTTTTTAATTCTCTTATGCTGGTTTTACTATATCAGAAAGTTTGAAAGTTTGACATTGCCTAAAAAATGCACTATGGAGGAATGCAAAGTTTTAGCCAATATTCAAAAGTCTGGAGGGAACAGGTGCAGACCATCCATGGCATAGCAACATGGTCTGTTGACCATATTCTCCCATGCAGTCAAATATTGTACCCCCCTCCTTGGAACAACACTAGAAACTGAGCAAATTATTGCAGTCAGTCATCTTTTGTCAGATTGTGTTATCTTCCCTGGTGAATGTAGAATGCTATTCAATGCTAGGCACATATCAGAATGGGACACAGTCTGAGTGATCCATAATGTTTCCCTTCATATAGTATAGGGATGTATATCTCAGGTCATGTATACCCACACTGAATATGAGACAGAGTCATACTGCACTTGTGGTGTAATGACTTGAGTGCATGGGTGATTTGTCAGATCCTGGCCCTGATAGACAACTGACTATGATTTTCTCCTTATTCAGTCTGGCACGTGAGACATCTGTCCTGACAGAACTTTAACAGCTGTAATAGACTTCACATTGTTACACACAGTAAAGAGGTATACCACCATGAACAGAATTACAGCTTTTAAGGCAGTTTTAGCTTCTCAGAACCATTATGTTGTGGTCAGTCTTTATCCTCTAACCTGAGACTAGAGCATTACAGCTCTGAAATATGTTTAACAACGTTTTGTTATGTACTTATTTACATCAGAAAGGTGTTTGACAATGTTGTCTTTTTTCCAAGATTTGGGGTGCAATCATAGAGCTCTGTGTATTAAATATTAATTGCTGTTTTTTGTTTAACACCTGAGGTTTTACTTTTGCTGGTGAGTGGCAGAACATAGCACATCTTAGGACTCACAGTTTCTATTGACTTAATGTATTTTTAAACATCTGTGATACAGCTGATAAATGTATGTTTATGTATTATAAATGAAATAAGTTACCACTGCAGATTAAACAAAGTAACTTTGACTATTTTTAAGGCTAGTCTTGTTGATTGGATGAGTGGCACAAATTCATACCAGGTTTGTGATGTACAACCC
Source organism: Protopterus annectens (assembly GCF_019279795.1). Lineage (NCBI taxonomy): Eukaryota > Metazoa > Chordata > Ceratodontiformes > Protopteridae > Protopterus > Protopterus annectens. The sequence goes on from NC_056743.1 coordinate 731,699,269, forward strand.
TGCTCAGTTTTGATGCGGTGCAGCATTTAATGCATGAAAAGGAAGGCAGAAACTTTTAAGTATGTATTCTTAAATGTCTATGTAGCAAAGCATCTTATACTTCTCATGATCATTTGCCTAGCATTATTCCTATGTTCATATATGATATCTTATTTTCAGTGTGCATATACTTCACATATAGTTTGAGTAATGGCATGCCTAGTGTAAATCATTTATGTTATTTTGCTTTTAGTTATTATCAGCAGACCCTTTTACAATTAGGAAATTAAAATTGGCCTGAGGTGTAGTGCATACATTTTAGTACTTCATGTAGTTGTGGCTTTGAAGAGACTTTATATCTTTGTTCTGGCTGCAACTGGTTTTGCCGGTTTTACTGTACTAAGTGGTTATGCCGGTTGTTCACAAACTCGTTTTTTTTTTTTTATACTTGCAGATTGCATAGGGAATGATTTCTATTGAATACTGACATCCAGTGATGCTTTTAGAAAATGCAGCAGACAGCAGCATGGTAAGTTACACTGCTGATTGTAATGTCATGACAGGTTTTCAATGTTAGTGGCACTTATTTGATGTTATCTTCTTAACAAGCTCTTACCAAAGCCAGCTGCAGTTTATTTCTTCTGCATAAACTCTTTATACAGAGTTAGTGTTGTTTATTTATATATGTATTTATATATTTATTTATTTGTATTTATTTGTTTATTCTTTATGGCATATTTTGATGACAACAGTGCCAAGTTCGGCATAGAATCATTTTAGAGGAAGGCTGGAGAGAAAAGCTCCAGCATAAATAAATGAACGTGACGTAAAAATTAACAACATAATAAAAACACTTAATCATGCTAATAAAAAAGGGACATTGGAGTGTTGAATGTGTAGGTATTAAGCAAGATGGAAAGAGAGAATTGAGGAGCATATCTAATAGTAATAGTACAAAAGCATTGTAGCAAGAATTATATAGCAATACTGAAATAAACTGGTGAAGCAGGTAAAATGCATAGATCAAAACAGCACAATAACATTTTATCGATATTGCATGCAATTTGATTGTTTTTAGTAGTATATAATAGCAAGCAAGCCTTACAGTGTGTTGCTGGCACAATGTAACATAAACAATTACTTGAACTGGCTTTGTTTTATTGTAGCAATCATAGATTATACAGTAGCTGCAGGAGAAAGGAATAAAACAAGATTTATGAAACAACTGAAGACATCTGTAGTAGCTAAAATTCACCATATCAAATTAGTGGCTACAAATGAGATTGTTAGAAGTGTTGCCATAAGTTTATAATGATTTATTTAAATCCAGATGCCTCACTCTCATTATTTGTGATATATGTGATGTCTATCTTTGTAGAAAAAGACCTGGGCCTCGGAACGAGGGGAAGTTTTTCTCTTTTGATATAACCGATCTAAGGATCACCCATTTAAACATTTCACTCTAGAACTTTTTCCAGATAATAAATTGTTAGAGATATTTAAGCATTCTTGGCTTATAGTGTGCTGATGAATGTAGCATCTTTACTAACAATAACTTGTCTTTATGTATTATGACCCTTAAGACTCAACTTCATGACTAGGAACCATTCACTTTTGGGCAGTACTCTTACCAATTAACCAGTTAGGCTACAACTTATACACATTCGATATCTCAGTGTTAGTTACCACTTTCCAGTCATGTTTCAGTGAATAACTAGAAATGTAACATGTCAATTACAAATTATTGGTACATAATTTTACAGATTGATACTAGGCAATCAGTCACCTGACCACTTTTAGGATATCTCAGAAAATCTAACATCATGAATCATCACTTGCACCAAGGATAGACACACGAGATACACATGCGGAGAATTTGTGAGGGCCCATCCAATTGTCTAGGCTAGTCCAGAATGTAGTGACAGTGCTGCTTTGTTTAATACACAGGGGTAGTTTATTCCCTAATTAGGTAACACACTAGGATGAGAAACTGTCTTGCCAATGAGTCCTTTGAATTTGTTGCTAGGGCTTAAGATCCATTGTGTTTCAGGAGCCATGAATTCCACAAAAACAAGTCTATCTATTAGGAGGGGCATTTTGTGACCTGAAAGTCCAAACCTAGATAACTACAGAGGAGTCTATGATACTTGAAACCTGTAGTTCAATATGTGTGGGTATGTCTATAAGAAGCCATCTAAGGGCTTGAACAAGTTTAAAAATACTGAGCATGTATGAGCCTGATTGACATTTTCTAGTAAGCTGATGAGATGTAAGCATGTATGTCTGTAAGGTCTGTCTGTTAATCAGTTTGTTATATTTTATGATGCTGCTATCCATTCTGATGTGTTTTTATGTAATAAAGCATCTAAATAAACTACCCCACCTGCTCATCATCTGTACTAAGAGGGTTGAATGACATGGCACCAGAAAGGGATCCAGTTTCTCCAGATTTGAGACCAAGAGACATTCAGTTGAAACTGGAGGAATATAGAGGAGTGGATCATTGCTACTGCATGTATAATTCACAAAACAGGTCAGAAACAAATTTCAGATGTTAAAACTTGCTCAAATGATTTCTTATTTGCAAAATATGAAACAAAGCATACAGAACACTCTAAATGTTATTTAAGTAAACCAAAATGTCTGATACTGTGAAATATTGATAGAAATATTCAAATTACTACGGAAAATGTTTGAAATGCCAGATACACTTGTAATAGGTGACTCTATCATCAGGCACACTGACGTCCCGCTCACCAGGCTGAACAAGGAGAGGGTCACGGTGAGCAGCCTGTCGGGCACTAGGATCCGCCACATAACACAAGCACTCAGGTCACTCCAAGGCAAGTACAAATATGACTCAGTCATTGTCCATGCTGGTGTGAATGACCTGAGACGTACCTCCCTGTACTACATGAAAAGAGACATAAAGGAGCTCTCTGAGCATTTAGCCCAGGCCGGTATGACCCTGACCTTGAGTAGCATCTTACCCTCACCAAGAATGATGCCACAATATGAAGACAAGATGATAAATTTCAACAATTGGCTTAAGTACTGGTGTCATTCAAAGGGGATCCACTGCCTGTCAGCTTGGGATGATATGCTCGACAAGCCACGATGCTTCGCTAGGGATGGCTTGCACCTGTCACCCCTGGGCTTTCGGATATTGGCAAAGGCTCTTGCTACCCCCATAGTGCCTTTTTTAGGCAAGGCTCAAAAGAAAAACCCACCTCCATAGGTATCACAAGGGATAAGAAACTAAGAGTAATGCTACTCAATGCCAGAAGTCTAAACCTCAAGATGCACGCACTCGAAACTCTCCTTAGCATGGAGAACATCGATATCTGTGCAGTAACAGAAACCTGGTTCAGGGCTCCCGAGAGCACCCCAGCACTACCAGGTTATACCTCATACCATGCTTTTCGACCCCAAAACTTGGACCGAACCACAAAAGGAGGGGAGTATCGATATTCATCAAAGATACCCACACCTCCAGGTTGGTGGCAAAGCACGAAGCATCAGAGACTATCCATGTGCAACTAACAGTGGGTAAAACTGCCTTCCAGTTTATAGCCTGCTACAGACCACCCTCCCAAACCCAGGAACCCCACTCGGCCTTCCTGAGAACACTGGAAAATATGAAGGTCTCTCCAAACACCATTATATTGGGCGACTTCAACTACCCAAACATAGACTGGGAGCATTACTCTAGCTCCAACACCCTAGCCCAAAGGTTCCTAGAATTTATAAACTCAAATGCTATGGAACAACTTGTTACCACTCCCACAAGAGGGGAAAACATACTGGATCTGATCATCACCAACATAGGGACTCTATGCTCCAGACCAAAAGTGTATCCCTCACTGGTAAGATCAGACCATAAACTAATCTCACTGGATATTCACATCCCGACCCCACCCCCTGCCCAGAAAACCACAGTGAAAAGCTTCTCTAAAGCAAATGTCACACTCCTCAAAACTGAGGTGGACTCCTTCAAAGCCCCCGGGCCTGTGGAAAATACGGCCCAGACCGCAGAATCCTTTATAAACGCATTCTATGAACACCTTCAGGAATGCATGGATCATGCGATCCCAAATAAAACCAAGACCCAATCCTCCAAAGGCAGACGTCCTGTCTGGTGGACCCCAGCCATAAACAAACTATACAATAGAAGGAGGAAGCTACTAAATGATAGAGCAAAATCCCAAAAAGGGAAGGCATCACTGATCAGTATTAGCAAAAAACTATGGGCACAGATAAAATTGTCTAAGGCCAGCTTCGAGAGAAAAATTGCACAGGACACTAAGGATCATCACAAGGCTTTCTTTAGTTATGTTAGGAACCTGGGTGGTAATTCCCAGATATGCTCAGAATTAGTCCAAAATGACAAAAAATACACCAAACCCACAGACATTGCCAACATCCTAGCTGACAGGTTCAGCGCAAACTTCTCCCCCCTCCCCACCAAAAGGGCAAATATCTATCCCAGCAGAGTGCTGCCCCCCTGACATCTCAGATGCTCAGGTAAGAGCCGCCTCTCCAAAGCAAAAAACACAGCATCAATGGGACCAGACGGTGTCCCGGGCTGTGTCCTACATGAACTCCAAAAAGAGCTAAACCCAAACATAAAACTACTGTTCAATCTCAGCCTTACTACAGAATATGTGCCCAAAGAGTGGCGTACAGCAACAGTGGTCCCTCTCCATAAAGGTGGTGCCTCAACGGATCCTGGAAACTATCGCCCCATAAGCCTGACTAGCTTGGTCTGCAAAGCTATGGAAAGGATCATCATGGACCTCATAAATAAAGATATTGGGGACCTACAGACACTGGATCCTACCCAGTTCAGCTTTGTTAAGGGCAGATCCTGCCTCTTAAACCTGGTTGATTTCTTTGAAACAGTCACCAAGGCCATTGACGAGGGAAGGTGGTCCACACAGCCTACCTGGACCTCGCAAAAGCCTTCGATACAATACCCCACTCGGGCATTATAGATAAGCTCACCAGCTTAAATATAAACCCATATGTCACTAGATGGATTGCAAACTGGCTCAAGGACAGAACCCACATGGTTAGAATTGCTGGAGCCATGTCAGACTCCAAACCAGTTACAAGTGGTGTCCCACAAGGCTCAGTCCTGGGACCACTCTTGTTCGGTATATATTTCTCGGAGGTACAGGCCAACACGGAAGGACTGTGGCTGACCAAGTTCGCAGATGACTGCAAACTGGGCACCATAATCGACTCTCCAGCCGACACAAGCATCCTCCAAAAGAGCCTCATAGAAACAGACAACTGGTGCCAGAGCCATGGCCTCAAGCTAAATGCCAAAAAGTGTATATTCATCCCCTTTGGCAAAACAAAGTGCCCACAAATTACCACATAGGTGGTAATCCATTAAGTACAGAAGAAGTAATTAGGGACCTGGGGACCCAAGTTGATAGCAATCTCTCATTTGACAACCACGTGGCCAAAGTGGTTAGAAAAACATTTTATATAGCCCACCTAATCATGAAGGGATTCACATCTAGATCAGGGGAAGTCATCGTGCCTCTTTACTCATCCCTCATCAGGCCCATAATTGAGTACAATGCCCCTTTGGGATGTACCTTACCAGACACCTGCAGCAACTGGAAAGACCCCAAAAGTACCTCACCAAGAGGATCAAAGGGCTCAAACAGATGCCATATGCTGCCCGGTTAAAGAAACTCCAGCTCTACTCAGTGGCATACCGCCTGTTCAGAGGCGATCTGTGCCTGACGTATAAAGCCATGTCCAACCCGGAATTAATGGACATGCTGCACCTCAGAAAATCCAAATCCCATCGAGCTACGTGCTCGAGACTTGAACCTCAGCACTGAAATAAATAGGACATGCTGGAGGGACAGATTCATAACCCAGAGTCTCCCTTCACTCTGGAATAAAATCCCAGTCCAGGTTAGGCAGAGTCCCTCATTGACTCTCTTCAAGAGGAATCTTGATGAGTGGATGGGAGATCGTAGGTTTACCCTGGGTATCACTTCTGTGTCACTGTTAGACAGAGGCACAGTATACTAACCTCGAAAAAGGGCATAGCAAAATAAATTTAAAATGGGTTGCGAAAGCCAAACACATTCTGGCTAGGCTTATAAATGCCCTAGGGCAGATAGCCTAGTATGAACCTATGAACCTATGAACCTATAAATAAAGTCCGAATTTCATAAAACAAATGATAAACTGATGTAAGCGATAGCATCCAAAAAATTACCAACGTTCCAAAGCAAACTGAATGCAGTGTGCCAAAAAGTACCACCAGTAAATGGTTAAAACCACAGTTTATTCACGGTCAACTCAAAGACTCACGAACAATGAAACAAATTAATTAACGCTCTTCTATCGTAACAGCACAAATGCGTTTTCGTCTCACAAAGTGGGACTTCATCAGATAAAATCATGTAGTGTCTTTTCTATTTAAATACCTTAATTCTATTCCAATTAATTACTCTTACCAATTAAATACGTTGTTTAAAATATGAACTGTCAAATCAGCTTGGATTATACTTCCTTAATATTCATGATATTCATAGTGCAAATGATGATAGTACAAATAGATGATTATTATAGTTGGATGGATTAGTTAATCATTGGATAATATTGAAAACAATATAATAGTTTAAAAGTTTCAGATGTTTTGAATAAATAAAAACGTACATAAATACAATTAAAACAATTCATAAAATACATTGCTGAAAACTAATCAAATGAATTTCCTCTTCATTTTTAAGGTTATAAATGTTTTTTAAAAAAGTAGTATGAACCTATGAACCTATAAATAAAGTCCGAATTTCATAAAACAAATGATATAAAGAAAACAACTACATTTTTCGTTCAGCACATATTTTTCCTATTAATTAAAGATGTCCAATTTTTTCAGAAGTGTATGAAGTGTTTGCATGTTTGCGTAGCATTACAACATTACAACTATTACAACAATTTTAGTAGAATTTTGAATTTATGTATAATCCCTTTTAATCTGCCATCAGTTTTTAACACTGTTAAATTAATTGTAATTGTTGTGCATTGCATTTGTATTTGTCTACTTGAGATTTTTATAATGTTTAAGTATGTCTAATACGTACTGTAATCTATATTGTCTGGAGCTTTTCTCCCCAGGACTCCATTGAAAACGGGTTCATTTTGGGCCCAATGGACTATCCTGGTAAACCAACTGCAAATAAATAAATAATAAAATAAATACAGTACATTTATTTTAAAAAATACATCCATTTCAGATCATATTTCATAAAGTACAGTATTTTGAAGCATTTATTGTGCATTTAAATGTCATTACAAGCTGCTATGTGAGCTTGTTCATACATAATTACAAGGGCAATATTTTCAGTGTGTTTGTGCATACTTTGCTGGCATGACAGATGGATTTTGAAAGCCAGGACCCCTTGTGTTTGATACTAATATTACAGAGAATTAGAGAGTATTTGAGCAAGAGTAAGACATTTTCACACAGGCTGCATTTTCTGATAAAGATGACCATACAAAGGCATTTATTCTGCTTAATTTATCTGGGTCAGAAGCCATTGGAAGGGAGTGCTCATTTGTGTATGCACCTGCTGTCTTTGCAGGAGAGGGAGAAAACCATCATATTGTTGTACTGGCTGAGTCAAGAGAGGACCCTGAGTGCTTAAAATGTAAATTTAGAGAAATGTGTAACCCCCAAATGAACATTACAATGGAAAGGCACTTATTTTACATAAGGGGTCAAAAGCCTGGTGAAACTTTAGCAGCATATATAACTGATTTGAGAAACAAAGCTAAAATGTGCAGATTTGGTGATTTAAGGGATGAGTTGATAAAAGACAGTCTTGTGTGTGGTATTAAAGATAATGCCGTGAGAAAGATTTTACTTCAAGACAGTGATTTAACTTTGAATAAGGCCATTGAGATTTTTCAGATATATACACTCACAATAAATATGCTTACAAATGAGACCTGCATGCTTCCAGTAACTTCTAAAGCCCACTTTGATAGTATGCAGCATGTGGTTAAAAGAAACAGGCCCAAGCACATAGCAGTAACTGTAATCCCTGCAGCATTCACTGGTAAACCCCAAAGCTTTCTAGCAAGATCCAGAGTTTGCACATTCTCAGTGAAGCACAAGAGTGAGTCAGCAAACAAGCGTAAGTGCAGGGCTGAACAGGTGCCACCCAGTTTCATTGTCAACTGTCGTATCTGTGGTAGAAATCATGAATCTAAAAGAGAAAAGTGCTTAGCTTTTGGTCAACAATGCCAGAAATGTAATAAGTGGACTCATTTCAAAACATTTGTAAATCAAAAGGCACACATTATTTTATTAAAAGGGAACATTCCAAGAAATGAGTTGATCAATTAGAAAGCTGTGACTCTACTTTTTATGTTGATGGTGTGTCAGTGCTTAGTGAAACAGTTAATGCAGTAGATTTATGGGCAAAGAATGAAGTATTTTGTACTGTTCGGATAAATGGAGAACCCACAGAGCTCAAAGTTGACACAGACTCAAAGTGCAATGTTATGTCAGCAGAAACATTTGCTGGAGTATGTGATGGGATGGTGAGAAGTTTGATTTGACAAAGTGTGCAAATCTTGTTGCTTATGGTGGTGAAGAAATTCAAACCAAGGGCTCAGTAATTCTTTTATGTTAATCTGCTGGGAGAAGCTGCAACTTGTTATTTTATGTGGTCAAGAAGCATGTACAGTCATTATTAGGTCTCAAAAACAGTTTGAAAATGGGACTGCTTTCATTTAATAAGGAAGTCCACCATGTCAGTTTAAAAGAACACTATTCTAATTTTCTCTACCTATGCTGATCTTTTCGAAGACAAACTAGGCAAGCTTCCAGTTGTGTACTCCATGAAGTTAGACCCAACCCAGTTGTCAGGCCAGCCTGGAAAGTTCCAGTAGCCATGCAGAACAGAGTTAAAGCTGAGCTAGATAAAATGGTGCAACAATGAGTGATTTGTCCAGTTGCTGAACCTACTGAATGCATATCCTCCATGGTGGTAGCTCATAAGAAAAGCTCAGATGACATCAGAATATGTATTGATCCATGAGATTTAAACAAGGCACTGAAAAGACCTCATCATCCAAAGCTGTATAGTCAAAGAAGTTGCTGTTCTTATGCCAAATGCCAAATGCCACTGTATTTTCTGTCTTAGATGCAAAAAGCTCATTTTGGAAAATTTTGTTTGACAAGAAATCCTCATTGCTAACCACTTTCAGTACTCCATTTGGAAGGTACAGATTTTTGAGAATGCCATTTGGGATAAATTCTATGGGTGAAGCCTTTCAGCGTGCAATGCAGCAAATTTTTTCTGAGTATCCCTGTGCTATTATAGTAGATAAAATACAAGTAGGAGGCAATGGTAAACCTGAGCATGAGAGAAACCTCAGAAAAGTTCTGGAAAGAGCTCATCAAGTGAATCTTAAGCTCACTCCTCAGAAATGCAAATTCAGGATATGAGAAGTCACTAATTTTGGTCATTTATTTACCAGTACAGGCTTACAACCAGATTTTATTTTTATTTATTTATTTATTTAACATTTGTTGACTGGGAAAGTCCGACTAGGTTCCACAGATCCTGTTTTCAGCAGAGGCCCGGGGAGAAATGCTCCAGATCCAGATCTAGATCCTTCCAAGCAAACAGCCATTCTTGAAATGCCAGCTCCAGATGATGTTCAAACACTGCAATGTTTTCTTGACATGGTTAACTACCTAGGCAAGTTTATTCCAGACTTGAACCAAATATCATTACCACTAAGAGAGCTAATATGTAAAGATGTATCCTGGTCATGGTTGGAAAAGCACCAGAGAGCATTTGATGTCCTGAAACAGAGAATCGCCAGTCCACCAACTCTCGGATACTACGACATCCACAAACCAGTTACTCTTTCCTGTAATGCTTCAAAATTTGGTCTAGATGCAGTCATTCTACAAGAGGATCAACCTGTTGCCTATGTATTCAGAACTCTAACCCAAACTGAAATACAGTTTGCTCAGATATAGAAAGAACACTTGGCAATTGTGTTTGTATGTTCGAAGTTCCACAATAATGTTTATGGTAGACCTATCCAGACTGAAACAGACCACCAACCTCTAGTCACTATTTTGAGAAAGCCTGTGCATACAGCTCTAGCCAGATTACAACACATGATGTTAAATGACAAAAGTACCATTTCAATCTTGTCTACAAGAAAGGCAAACTTCTTTATCTTGCTAATACATTGTCCAGATAGCTCAGAAAAACCACAGAACAGCATGAAAAACAATTTGCTCATCCAGTTGTTGATTTTGAAGTCATGGAAGTGAGTAATGTTTCTTCTACATGTCTTGAAGAGCTTAGAAGTCATACAACCCCAGATTCAGTTTTACAGAAGCTCAACTACTTTATTAAACAAGGATGGCCATCAAAGCAATCTAGTTTACCCCAAGAAGTACAACCTTATTTTCCATACAGAGATGAGATTTTGTCTGACAATGGTATCATCATGAAAGGTTCTAAAGTTATTGTTCCAAAGTCCTTGTCACATGAGTACATTACTATTTTGCATCATGGCCACCCAGGAGCAGACTACCAAAAGAAGGGAGAGAGGACTAGTATTTTGTCGTGCTATGTCAAAAGACATTGAGAGAGTACTATCATCTTGTTCAGTATGTAATAGTACTAAGTCGCATCAACAGAGAGAACCACTTTAGCTAAACTAGATTCCTGAACTACCTTGGTCGACAGTAGCCACTGACATTTTCAAATGGAATGGTCAACATTATTTGGTGTTAGTAGACTCTTATTTAAATTGGTTTGAGATTGACCTAGTTCCTAACCTAGCATCCAATACTGCTATTACAAAGATGAAGACATCATTTTTCAGTCCGTGGTAGTGCAAAGTTATTTCTGACAATGGCACACAGTTTACAAGCCAACAGTTCAAAAGATTTGCTGAAGACGGGGACTTTACTCATGTCATGAGTAGCCCAGAGTATGTGCAGTTAAATGGTTTGGCAGAATGTGCAGTTCAAAGTGCAAAACAATTACAAGAGAAGTTGAAACAAGACAATAGTGATGTTTTCCTGAATCTTTTAAATCTCAGAAATATTCCTTGTGATAAATATCTTGGTTCACCTGCTCAGAGACTTCTGTTGAGACAAACCAGAACCACTTTACCAATTAGTAGTCAGTTGTTGGTTCCATGTGTCAAGAACAACAGGTCAGTGAAAGCCAATCTGTTGAAGAAGCATTTAGCCCAGAAGTCCTATTATGATAAGACCAGCAAACTTCTCAATCCATTACGAGAAGAAGTGGCAAGGATGCAAATGTCCAAAGGTTATGATCAGATTGGAGTTGTGAAGAATATTTGCTTAGAGCCAAGATTGTATATTGTGGAATCACAAGGAGGAGAGTTTAGGTGGAATCGGAAACATTTGATTCCAGTGTCCGAGCCTGTACCATAGCACATAGCCTGTAAGAAAGACTCTTTATCTCAGAGTGACTTGTCCAGTGTTCCAGTTTCAGAGGATGTTCCAGTGAATACCCCTGTTCCTGTAATGAATACCAAAGTTCCTGATACGAATTGTTCACCAAAGACAGTCCCTGTTTTTAAACCCAGTTCTGATTACTATGTTACCAGATCCAGTCACATCTTCAGACCACGTTATAGATACACAGCAGCTTGGACATGAGCATTGTGTTTGTTTCTAATGTCTATATTAATGAATGTCTAACTCCAATGTCTTTTTCATTTGAGGGCAATCTTTTTAAGAGGGAGGATGTAGATCAATATGTGTGCATATGTCTTTAAGAAGCTATCTAAGGGCTTTTATAAGTGTATAAATACTGAGTATGTGCGAGCCTGACTTCCATTTTGTAGTACGCTGTTAAGATGTAAGCATGTATGTCTGTAAGGTTAATCTGTTAATCAGTTCATTTATATTTTCTGATGCTGCTATACATCCTGATGTGCTTTTATGTAATAAAGCATCTAAACAAACTACCCTTCCTGTTTGTCATCTGTACTAAGAGAGATGAGCGACAAGATCAATGACTTTTTATAAAATCCTGGGGTGTCTCCAGATGAGTGATATGTTTTGATAAGTAGTAGATGAATATTGTATTCAACAGAGGGGCAGATAATGAATTAGCACAGTGGAAATATAATTTATTTTGGGTCAAATGCCCTCTATTATTAGTGGAGCCAGACAGGACTTTATAACTCCAGTGTAGATATGACAATCAAAGGACAAAGATGAACAAATGTCTAATGAGGTTGTCAGTCTTAAGGGTTGTATCATCCATGTGATTTGCTGAGGAAATACTCATTTTACTAAAATGGTCCATACTGCATTTTTGGGCATTTACCTTGATGCTATTGTCCTTGTACCAGTCATTTGCATTGTCCATCCCTTCCAGGAGTACCTTCACATTTTGTTAACCATAAAGCCAGGATATTCCTTATACAGCAAAGAAATAAATGTTAGATAGATGACAACCCAGTACAGAGCCTTAAAGAGCTCTGCATATGACATTTTTTTAATTTATGTGATGGTGCCTATGACTCTAATGACATGTGATCTGGCCATCATCCAGTTCGCTAACCACTTCACTACATATGGATATATGTTTATATTCCCCAGTTCATACATGACACCTGGAAAATGCATAACACTGAGTACCTTGTCCAGGTCCGAGTATGCTGTGTGCACTACCTAACCACTATCATCTGCTTTAGTTGCCCTTTCATAGCAGATTACAAGGCTAAGACGATAGGCCGTATTTTTGACAAAGCTAAATTGACATAGATCTAGGTCTAAGGTTATCAATGACTAGAATTATGAGGTCATAAAAGGTACATCCCATGGCTTTACAAACAGGACTGGTAGACCTAATAGGTCTATAACTAACAGGGTCACTGGCTAAATGCCCCTTATGATGGCTATTCTACAAACTAGACATACTTCATACCCATTGCAAGACTCATTAAACAGGTGTATTATAGGTTCCATTAGTAAAGATCAGACTAAATTTGTCTGTTAGGTTATTAGTTATTTCTTTGAGATCAGAGTGGTGTCATTGTGGATCAGTTTAGAACATTGATTGATATTATTTCTTATTTTCTAATATAGTTAAATAAATATTTATAATTACTTTTGGTATAAGTGATCATTTTGAGTCTATAATCAGCTATATGCTTTCTGATTGTTGTCTTAATTTCTTTGCCAATGTGCCTGAGTGCCCTTATAAGATGGTATATATGTGACCTTCTATGAGAATTTAACACTTTCTTTCTTTTTGTTGTAGAGTTTTTGTGTATACGAATGCCACCCTGATAATTTGCTTTAAAATGTATTCATGTATTTGGTATGGAAAGATACTGCTTTCTCTGTACAACTATTCTGATGAGTGGGCACAGAGATAGAGTGGAAATGAGGTTATTAGGTAGCTGCTTGAGGATTGCTTTTGAGAATTCTTATAAAACTGATAAGTTTGTTTGTGGTGTACCTCCAGCCTCATATATGAAAAATCATGAATTTATGGTCTGATTTAGCAATGGAGGATAATAACCTATGGAATTGTATAAATGGATGCAAGCTCCCAGCTGAATTGTTTACCATTTATTTTGGATAGTTCACATTTATATAGTCAAGCACTGGACATGCTTTCTATTTGTAGCTTTGGTGTGCAAGTTTATTTTGTGGTAATTAAAGTCACTTAAAATAAATGTATTTGGATTTACATGGCTATTGTTTATGGCATCACTGCAGCTATTATGACCAATGGATGGACATGGAAGGATAACTACAGCTGGTTAAGAAGTGACAGTTGATTTAGTTTGTAATGACTTGGTTTTCCAAAATTTCAAGATTGGGGTCATGTGAAATCTGCTTTGACATGAATGGGTCTCTGACAAAGACTTGACACCCATTTGCAGTTGCCACACTTCTGTATACATGATAGGTGATTGACCCAGGATCAGAGGGATGTTTTTTTTTTACATTTAAACCAGTATAAGCAGAACTGAGATTCAGACTTACAAAGATTGTTAGAGATGAGTATAATTATCTCCCTGCAAAAATAATGTACAAGCAATTTATTAATTGCTATCAAAATATAAATTCAGGTGATATTAAGGTTAACTCAAAAAGAACGTCAAACCCAGTAGAGAAAATATGCAAATCAAGTAGCAAATTAATAGCATGAGAACAAATAAAAACATCTAGGAAAAACAGATGCGTTTTTGTATATGCAGGTATTTTATTTATGCAATAACTGGAAAAAAGAAACATCAATCAAAGCTGCCACCATTTTATCTTAAGAGTGTTAATTGCAGCAACTGGTACATGACCACATGACCAAAACCACCAGGGATTTTTTTTTCATTCTCAAGTTGCTTATGTGTCTGTAGATGCATTAACAGAAGGCCAAAGTTCCATCAAGTCTGCCTCAGTGTTGTAGCTCGGTCCTTCAAGTTGCCCCATTCCCACGTCACCATTTCCTTCTTCTCTTACCCCAGGCCCCTTTGAATATCTGGCTGCCATGCTTTTCATCAGTGCCATCAATCAGCAGTTAAACGGTTCTACCATCCTTCCAGAGTTAGTATTTTTCAGTTCTGACATGAGTCTTTTCCTTCTAGTAACCACATAGATCTTCCTTACCTCTCTGACATTCCTGTTCTGTTTCCCTCTGTCATCTCTTCCCTTTCTATACAATGTGCCTATATCATGTCTCCATACTTGCTTAAATGGACTACAGCCCATTGTTCCCCTTATTTCCCCATTCCTAGAATCTCCCAGGACCCTATCCACCACATTTTCTTCCACTACAGGTCCTCAGCCAGCTTATATCCTTCTCCCAGGACTGGTTCCAGAAATGCATACAGACTGGGCCTTACCAGCAACAGTACGGTGAAATAACATTAAATAATGTCATCTAGGCTGCTGTGACACACTTCCTTTGATACGCAGGGAATCAACCTACTTGACATAGGCATAGTCCTGTTGCAGTGCATTCCAGGGTCAGACTATGGTAACAAACTCAGATCTTCTGTTTCCCCTCCACCTTCCCTAGTTTATATTTAGCTAACTCATTACTTCACATCACTTGACACACATCTGTATATACCGCAACTGCTATTTATTGTATCTTCCTAGTCTTACAGTGGGTCTAAATGAGGGTACTGAAGTCAGTATGACCAAAACCTGACTTACCATTCACACTTACAAATATCGGCCATTACTTGAGTGGTAAGTGATAAAAATAAGTGTTTGACACCATGTTTACTGCACCTTGTTACCCTCATACCCCTTGACATTGTGGCTCTGCCCTTATATCTCAATATGTAGCTCTATTACCACTATGGCCACACCAACTCATAGAAAATGGAAACTGCTTAATGCTCTTTTCTTTGAGTTAGTGCAATGTCAGAGGGAGAATATTTAGAGTTTGCAGGTGCGGGGCAGCATCGCTGGGTGTAGTGAGATCTGCTAAAACATTAGAAACAAAATGTACCGATTGCTAATGTATTGCCAACATCTGCCATGTGCTGGTATATGCCCTTACCAGCTCATGTTCTAATCGAGTATTTTCATCTCAAAGACATAATACACCACATTTACTTTGTTTTTTTAACACTGTACTGTCACCCATTAAAGTGGTATAAAGATGCAGCCTGGGAATAGACCCCGAGGACGCTTCATTTGTTAACAGATTATCATTGATCTGGATCTCTTACCATTGGCCTTGGTTTTTCTAACAACATATCCCTAAACCACCTACCGACACTATGGCTCAACTCTGTATTTCATTTTCACAGTAAACCCTTTCAGCATACTATGCCAAAAGCATTTTTGAAGTTTGAGTGAATTATGGATTCTGGCTTTTTCTAATATACTTCTAGTCTCAATTAGTATTCTACTATAGTAACACACTAGATCTGGGATTCCATGATAACCACAGTATGCCTGCCCAGCAGCATTCAAAAAGCCACATTAATTGTTGTCCTTAATATCCTTTCTATCACCTAGATGAAAGTGATCAGACTTCAATTATTCATCATCTTCCTATTGCCACTGTTTTACCTTGGCATTCTGTTGCCTTTTTCCAGTTAGTTTGGCATCATCCCAGATGTTCGGGATGCCTTAGTAACAGACTATGGAGTTTTAAGAATGGACATTTAAGGAGTCCTGTCATCTCTTAAATGACTAGGACTAAGTGGCAATCCAAGAGCTAGTTTCCATCTACAGCGAGGTGTAAAGCACAAACTAAGACCCAAGTTTGGCTCATGCCTTAAGCACCTGTTGGAGCTGACATGACAGTACAGGAATGATGAGACTTAGGCCTTTTCACATCTCTTCAGGCAGAGGTGGGAGGTGTGTTTTCTCAGGGCACACTCCATGTGATAGAACAGGTCTATATTAGAATCGTGAAAGCTGATTTTCATGAATACAAATTCATTGACACATACATGTCGATGTACTAAAAGAGCAAAGGACTAAAATAGCGAAATGCAGAATGCCGAACACATTTCCGGAAGCAAAAGCACCATACAGGTAAGGTAAATGTAACTGAACAAACCTAATGTAAAACACTTTCCCCCCCACACCCCCTACTTAAATATACCAACTCCGAGACCGTACTACAGTGGGGAAAAGGATTTATTTCCTCATCCCACAATCACCCTGCTGGCCAAGAAAAACGTTCAGTATTCTGCATTTCGCTGTTTTACTCCTTCGCTCTTTTAGTACATCGACATTTATATCCTATAATATATAGTTACATCAATAGCCATATATATAAACATCTATGAACACACTTTGTGACACAGAAGCACTCCAAAGGAATTGGAGTGTACACAAAACACATGCAGCTCTGGTATTATAACAATTAATATTAACCTAATTCACCATAGAAGGGGTGGTTGTTGTGTATGTGAAGATTGGGGTGGGGGAGGAATGATGGGTAATGTAATCATGCATCAAGGAGGGCCTGGGTCGGATGTCCAATAAGTGAACTGGAGGGGTATTACATGGATTATAGGGACAATATAAAAAGGACACAAAGCAAGAACCTTTCTCATTCATAATACACCCTGTCATGTCACATTGCAACACCTAATTTCACAAACATATGAACATTAACATGTATCAGACATATGTACACCAACTGACTGTCACATTTGTTTTCAGTTGTGAGGAATGTCTATAGTACAATGCATATTCTAAACACCATGACATTGGTACATATCTCAGATGCCTTAGTGGTAAAGTCAGTGACTCTGGTGTTCATGGTCCCTGGTGCAAGGGCTGTTAGGTTATTTTGAGGGCCAGAATAAGGGCTGTTGGATGTAGGTGGATTAAACACTCTTAAGCAGTTGTAAGCGGTTTTCCACGGGTTTGTACGATGGTAAGCGGAGCTGAAACATGGTAAACGGAGAAGCGCTTCACAGGTTTAACCTTTGCTTAACGTCAAGCAGACCACAGGCAAACCTGCTTACAACCACATAAATGTGTGTTATTCACACTTTCCCTACCAGTGCCTACTCTGAGAGGTAAAATAATAACACCTTCCAGGAGTAGAACCCACAAACATGTACTCCATCCTCAGAGTAACCTAACACCATGCTACCTGAGATGTACCTATCCCAGTTGTGTATGCAGACAGATTAAAACACAAAAGGAAGGAATGTGTTGAAATAGGACAACCCGCCATGTACCCAATTAAAGTTGTATGCTCATATATAGATATATATATATATATATATAGAGAGAGAGAGAGAGAGAGATACATAGAGACATGTTGATATATACAGGTCTACATATATATGTAGATATATAGATAGGTTAAAAACATCTACACATCTATGGAGGTACAATTAAACATATGCAATATTATATCTATATATATATATATATATATATATATATATATATATATATATATATATATATTTATATACACACACACACACACATACATACATGTCTGTAGACAGCATTCGAAGTGTTCATGTCTGAGTATAACATGGACCATAGCAATCAGATATTCCACCCCCCCCCAAACAATATGAACATAACATATGAAGAGTTTATGCCAATACACTGTTACAAATATGTTCTATGGACACAGTCACCAACACAACTGCAATGACTGCAAATATCCATGACAGAAATACACAGACAGCTTTCATTTTGCAAAACTTTATTAAATTCCGATGTATTGCCAAAAGGATTCAAGGACTAACAGTACCTGCATGCTATACAGGAAGCATTTAATAGTGCCTTAATGAATCAGCCTGCAATTGCCATAGTATTAGTCCTCTAAGGGATAGGTGTTCACATAGGGAAAGAACACCCACGCACATATAGACATTGTATAAAAGGGGTTCCTACACACCTGCATGTGCTATGTACACCCACCAACATCTAGCCCACAACCGAAATAATTGCATCAATACATACTGTCATACCATCACTAATTATGCAACTACTGTACAACATCTGCTGAAACCTTAATATACCTGGACACAGACACACTAACATGGCCGTATGTGAAATAGTTGCCGTTATACAATTGTATGTTGTATGTAACAGGGTTTGTATGAACTAATCCCGTTTCAGAGGGTTGAAAGGTTCATACACCAGGAAGTTTTACCGAGTACTGATTATCAGCACAGAATGCTACACAGTAACACCAAACTAAATATGTCTGGTAAGCACACTGTAAACTCCTTAACATTATATGCATATCTATGCAGCCTTGAGCTGGTCAAACAACATGGCCAGACTGAAACATATGCAGAAGTATTAGGTACAGACAAACCCTGCACAAGTAGCAATGTTCAGAAATATAACAGCAGTACTCACATTTAGACCAAATCCTCTAGGCATTACACACAATATATTACTGTTCGCTTCTATACAACTGTTACAATAGATTCCAAACAAAACTTCCACGCTGTCTTCCTCACAAGTAAGGCAAAGGGACAACGTCCAACTGGAGTACTCGATTATACTCCACTGTAGCCATGGTATTGGCTAAGGCAGTAGCAGCGCAGCTGATGTGTATGTAATTTGCTACGTAGGAACACCAATTAGTCATCGGGATAGCACGTTACTGATCTGTAACTATAAAAGGTTGCCTTGTCACACATTCACACCATCTGTATCTACCTGTAGGACAGTACAAAACACTGAAAGGTGAACTGAAAACAAGTATTATACTAGTCAATAACACCTCTGATTACTAAGAAGGTATGTATAACATGTAGTATGTCTGTGTATGTAGTACGTGTACTGTAAGAATTACAGTGTAATCAATGCATATAGTGGAAATAGCTATCTTGTAGCGATGTATTGTTGAGCAGTAGTAATGCTTGTAGTATTCCATGTGTGTACTGCTGTAGGTCACACGGCAAACTCCGCATACACCACAAGGGATGATATGGGCTTAGAACCCAACAATTCCTTCCAGCCACTGTCAGTGTCAGGATTGGTCCAACAAGTATGTGCTATAACAGGGGATAGTATATGTCGATATATTGTAACAGTCGACATATGTATGGGTGTATAAGTAAGATGAACATGTTAAAGGTGGGCCTACCATGCAAATATGGTGTGCATTTTGGGATATTGTGCCAATAACTGTGTAATGTACAGTATTTTAGGCAGATTTGTATTCTATTCTACATAGCAGTTCTGTTATGTTATGCAAACAGTAGTTATGTCTATTGGCAATTACAATACTCAATAACAGGATACATATCATTTGTATTCATCTGACAGTTTAGCAGCATGATAGCAAAGATAATTGGAAAAGCCAGGTAACTATCCATGCACATAACACATGTAATATCCACCTCTCTAGTATTGTTTGCAAGCAATAACAGCTGCGCATGTGTACATGTTATGCAAATGTGTAGTGACCCTTGTTACAGGGCTGGGCCAAATGGCTATGTGCACACCTACATAGAGTGGATATTGAGAGTAGAGACACACTGGTAGAACTACCAGGTTTGTGTAGCCCAGCCTCTCATTGCCAACCTAACAGCCGCTTGCACATACTGTATGTAAGGTAATGCACAGCACTGGTAATGAAACAGATTGCATATCATCTTTAACTCCAGTGTAACATCTGCAGTAGGAGTGTAAGATGTAGGAGACAGCTGCACATGTGTAATAGCTGCTTCCTAGGTGATGGCTTACACTATCTGATTATATCCTGATCATGTTGATAGTCGCATCAGAGTCTATTGATACATGACTCTGTTTGGAGAGTGGGTGTCTGTGCCCAACAGAGCTCATGATCCTGGTGGATATGTGATTATATACCCAGAGAAGGAAACAGACCTGTAGACACTTGCATCATCTGTAATCAACTAACAAGATGTGATGTGCTCCTCAGAGGAAGATTGCTGCTAAAGGTAGCTACAATGTTTCCGTAATAGCCAGTGTTGTCACGTCCATAACACAAATCTTTACATGTGAGCATCACTGTCTAAAACATCTTCATAAGCAGTACATAAACTAAATACAGTACTTGGTACTTGTAGTACTGAATACTCATACATGCATGTCCACTAGTCAGCTACTGGTGTTTACTAATGTCAGCTTTGTGTATTATGTGGCTATCCTGGGGGAATGTAATATCTATGCCATGTACACTGCCAAACCCACCTAACACCATGCCCCACACATTGTTTGGGATGCAGCTACAGGGGTAAGCTGGAAGGCAGCCCAGTCTACAGCCATGACTGGACTGGACAGTCATGAGGTGTTGGTTAACACATGCAGCTCATCAACACAACCAACACATACCCTTACCAGAACACAGTAAGGACACCCGCACACACTACCAGAAATCACACACATTCACAGACACTTCTAGGTATCTGGCCAAACAAGTGACCCCCCCCCCCCAAGCAGGAAGAGACAGACACCAAAATACACAAACTGTATGACATAGTTTGCATAATTCTGCCACACCTCAAAACATGTGACTGGAAACATGCCCAACAGTACTCATTTGTGAATGCAAACTCTGGCACTATGTTACACACCAACCTATATGAGGGCATACATACTGTCAGCTGCCTGTCTGCCATGTTTAGCCACATACTCATACACTCAGACCACCTTTTAAACTATACACATGGCTCTGGTATATTCCATGTTGTTGTGCAGGACCTGTGATGCAGTAGCCTGGACTGCATGGAAACACATGTAGGAACTGTTAGGTCTTGTAGCCCATGCAGGTATGTCCCAAGGCCTGGGTAGCATTCTGCTATTGGCCAGAATGATACTGCAGTACAGGGACAAAAGGATTGTATTCCACAATTTTCTAGTATAGTGGTGCAAGTCAAAGGGTATCCAGTATCTGTCTGCCTGGGATAACATGGTTGACAGACCATGATGCTTTGCCAGACAGGGCCTGCACCTGTCACCCCTGGGAATCTGGATACTGCCTAGGGCTCATGCTTCCCCTATAGTGCCTTCATCATGCACAGTTCAAGTGAAGCTCCACTGCTGTTACAGGGACAGCCAAGCAAAAAACTGCGTGTCTCGCTACACAATGATACATGTCAGAAACACTATACGGACACACATATGTCAATCCCTAACATGGAGAACATATCTGTGCAGTGGCTGAGACATGTTTCAACTCTCCAGGGAGCACACCTGCATGACCATGTTATAACACATACCTCACCTCTTTCCCATTATCCTTTATTGGAACACATGGGCCGCAGGTGTGTCCATATTCCTGAAGGATATGTACACCCCCACGCTAGTTGCACTTGCATAACTTCAGATACACTATGCTAAGCAACTACCTTTGTGCCAAAGTGGAATTCAAATTGCACCTTGATTCAGATCACCCACCAGTACACCCCCATGCTAGTTGCACTTGCATAACTTCAGATGCATTATGCTGAGCAACTACCTTTGTGCCAAAGTGGAATTCAAATTACACCTTGAGACAGATCACCCACCAGGCCACGGATTTCCCAACTGTCATAATGTGCTGTAATGGGGAAGATTAGGTCTGAGACAGAGCCATAATAATGGCTACTCTCAACTATTCCATTATGAACTGGGAAGACTCCTCATGTACCAACACCTGCCATCAATGCATGTTGGAATCCATCAACCCCACTGACCTGGATCACAGTAGTCACACAAATAGGGCTAACAGTATGCTACACATAGTTAGTCTCCAATGCCAATGTTATGTTTCCTAAGAGCAGAGTGGTGACTGTCATGGCACCCATGCAGATGGACAATGCATGTGCAAATGTTGAAGCCTACACAAATGAACCTTAAGCAGTCACATATGTGCAGTGATTGTGCCATTGAAACAGAACCAGGATTCAACCCAACACAAACAAGAAGGCAAACTGGTGGTCCCATGCTTTAAACTGTACCACAGATGGTAGTAACTGTTGCAAGAGTGAATACACATGAGTGTAGGTGATCCCTGGTCAGCCTCAGTAAGATGCAGATACACCATATAAATCCACACAAAGCTACTGTGAAACTAATCAGCCACATATTATGAGGCCAAGCACAGAGCATTCTATAGCTGTGTCATTAATCATAATGGCAATGACAAAACCTGCCGTGCTGCACAGCACTATGGCATGGGAAGTACTGCACCTACAGAAATAGCACCCGTTCATCCAGATAGGGTCTTGGAGAACCTAAACCCACTCCCACCTCTCCCCCAACAGGTACAGTTAGTAATATATCCATGTACACCACAGGGCCCCTGTAATAACGACTATGCAGGTACAAGCTGCACTCTCTAAAGCCATACATACAGCTTTCATGGGACCTGTCAACATCCCAGGGTGTATCCTACACAAATGTAAGAACATTCAGCTATCCACATGCACATCATGTTCAGTCATAGCTCCAAGTCTGGCTGTGTACACACCAAATGGTGCAGAGCGACAGTTATCACACCCCACAAAGGGGGAGACACCAATGATAATGGGAAATAGTGCACAACTACCCTGCTGAGCCTGGTCTGTAAGGCCATGAACCATGATCTACGTATTTGATGGACTCGGTACAGATGTAGATGACAGTAGGTTTGATTCACACTGCATATCATGACCTTGCCAGGTCATAGGACACCATCACCCATACTGTGTTCCAGCTACACTCAGTAAACTAGGTGTATATTCCTATGTCACAGGAGTGGTTGGCAACTGGACTGCTGGCAGAACCAAAACTACAGAAGGTGTCTGACGAATACACGCACATCAAACCAGTGCTAGCCACAGTAATACAGGGTTCATTCCTGGTAGCAATAGTCGACTCAATGTCTGCTGCGTTCAACATACAGAAGGGCCTTAGTGTGTCAGATGTGTGGTGTGTGACGTATGGCCACAATCTGACAGCTAGGTATTGCATTGTCATCCCCTATGTTGCAAACCCGTACCCATGAACTGCCACCTAGGCAGCGGTCAGCATGATGGCAACTGTGTGTATGGGATGCAGCTGGACACTACTCCTTCCTTTGATAGTTACTTCACCACATCAGACAGGTAGTTATATGTGGCACCCCTAATCATGACAGGGTGCCATCCAGGAATATAGAGATAATTGCTCAGCTATATTCAACACCCATGTGACCCATAATAGATCACATATTTCCTTTAAGGGTTATTGCCCATGTGTTGATGGCCTACACTTCCCTTCCCAATCCCTAGCTGCACTATGTAGCATGCAGCTTACCCTGAACAAAGCCATGTCCAACCCAGAGGTGTTGAACATGCTACACTTAACACATCCTGATCACAAATAAACACATACTTCATGGACATCCATCTTTCTAGTACAAGAATCACAATATGCCTGACAGATCTCTGTCCCATACACTTAACATACTCTTTCCATACTATGCATCCCTGTCCAGTGAAGCTGCACATCACCCCTCTCTGTGACATGGTGTGATGACCGCGTGCCAAATATATCAGTAACACTGTGGATCAGTTCTGTGGCGCTGCTTGAACTGGCTACTGAAACTTATCTGTCTGTTGCCTACAGCTAGGTAACCTGTCTGCCTAGGCTCATAAATGGCCCAGGGCATATAGCCTACTAGATCACTATGACCATACATGCTATAGTTGATATCCAACCCTGTAAATACCATCAGGCTAGCTATTGTCCCATGTGTTACACATGTGCAACACAGGCAATACATGGCAGGATGCTACACAGCTGTACAATGCCATGTAGATGTATAAGGCAAAACACACACATGCTTGCAAGTCTGCAGGGTCACAGGTCATGTCCCTAACTGCTATGTATGACTATATATGTGACATATACACAGCATTAAGGTCAATTGCATTAATGTGAACACATCCAGGCATGTGCTGATAGGTAAAGACATCACTGCAGGCAAACAGACGCGCCCACATCAAGACAGCATCCACATAGTGTGTGAGCAATGTCATCACATAACACACACATATATGGCGATAACATCACATCACCAGTAAGTGTCAAATGTGTGTGACTTATACATGTCAGTGGTGTTAGTGTCATGTAGATTTGCAAAGACGTATTTGTAATCTTAATAAATGTGATACACATGCATGTTCAGCTGTACTGCTGTACTTCTCTGTGAGTTACTGTGACCTGTCTCCATCATTATGTCTTCCAGGTATGCCACGTAGCAGACTGCCGGTGTACAGCCACTTGGAGGATGAGGTCCTCATCCCATACCTCCTCGACAACCATACAACACTCTTCAGCCATGTGCCACAGGATGCACAGCAGTGGGATGCCCTGTGGGAGCAACTCTGCAGGAGGGTAAATGATGTTGGTGGTCACAATCGCAAATATCAGCAGGTGCGCTGACACTGCACTGACCTCATAAGATGGGCAAAACAGCATGCTAATGCAATCACCAGGGAACAAGGAGCAACAGGTGGGGGGGGCACTCACCCAGCCCCCACTCACACGTACCGAGGAGCTAGTGGCCAACCCGGGGACACCTGCAGACCTCCATCCACAAGCTTTAGCTGGTATTGTGGAGGTGGGTGTCTCTCAACTACCAAGCCTCGAGTTGCCTGGTAAGTCACTATTGCACATATAACACAACTATATTTCACATAGTTGCATGTGTTACTGTACAATATGTAATGTAACATCATATGCAAGGCATGTATGCACACATGCCACATACTATAGTCTGCTACTCTATGTATGCACAGATGTGCATACTCCATAGTATAGTGTATTGTACTGGCTTATGGACATTGCACCCTGTAGCTATCACAAAGGTGTGGATAATGATCTTACTGCTGTGACACTCCTGTTTAGGTACCTCTGGCATTTTGCAGTGACAGCAGCCTGTGTCAGGTGAGATTGTTATTATTTACCAGGCTTGATAATGCATAATTGCATGCTATCTGCCATAACACACGTACACATAATGTATGGTGGTCCTGTTAATGGACACTGGTCAGATCTGCAATGCATCACACTGTTTACCTATGTGAAACAATTGAAGACTATATGAAATACCTACACTAAACCTTCCAAACTGTCATTGCCAGATGTGTGGACAACAGTAAATACAATGGTGGAGGTGTGTTTCACTGTAGGGACAGGTACTACATATCAGCATTGCACATGTTGGGAATACAAAGAGTACTGTACAGAGAGCATATATGTGCACACACTCTAAATGTGTTGGAGCTGGAGTATGACTGGCCCACAGGATACACCCTTGTGGATTATACCCTTTCAATGAATGTCACACAATGTCATGTGCTATCTAACATGTCCATGACATGTAGTGGGCTGACTGCAACACTGCTCAACTATCCTGCAAAACATGTCTCACATCCCATACATACCACCCTTTGTCTGCATAACCCTGTCCTCAGTGGAGCATATGACATCTATGAGTGTATGTCATATGGGATAACACTGACATGTGAAATAAGATGGCCATCACAACCATTGGACAGAACATGTGTACACATAGCCATGGAGGATGGCCAGAGACATGAAGCAACACACACAGTAGAATTGATGTACATGTGTGTACACCCTGTTGTACATTGGCTCGACATAATACAACTATGGCCTTTGTGTAATGGTGATATTGCAGATGTGAAATGCTAAACATCATACAGGTCTGTGCACAGCTTGTGTAGGCATAACATGAAACCACCACATAACATGTCTTGAACAATTCCAGAGTGGGGGATGGTGTCGAAAGCCTTGGCAAGATCTAGATAAGGTGTGTGAACCACCTTACCCTCATCTATGGCTTTGATGACTGCTTCAAAGAAGTCAATAAGGTTTAGGAGACATGATCTGCCTTTTACAAACCTGAACTGGGTAGATTCCAGAGTTTGGAGATTACCAATGTCTTTGTTTATGAGTTCCATGATGATACGTTCCATGGCCTTGCAGACCGGGCTCATCAGGCTAATGGGGCAGTAGTTCCCGGGGTCCCTGTTGGTTCCCCCTTTCTGGAGTGGGATAACCATCATGGTGCGCCATTCAGTGGGCACAAAGCCTGAGATGATGCTATGATTGAACATGGTATTTTGGTAAGGTGCCAGTTCATTCTGTAGTTCATGTAGAATGCAGCCTGGGATATTATCAGGTCCCATGGATGCTGTGTTATTGGCTTTGGAGAGTGTATTTTTTACCTGTGCAGCCGTGATTACAGGAACTTTGCATTCTTCTGGTATAGAGATGGGCCCTCTAGGGGGTGAGTGGGGGGTAACGTTAGCACTGAACCTATCTGCCAGGATGTTGGCAATATCAGTTGGTTCTGTATATTTAGTGCCATTGTGCTGTAACTCAGAGCAGATCTGAGTGTTGCCATTGAGATTCTTGACATAACTATAGAATGCTTTGTGGTTGTCCTTAGAGCCAGTGGCAATTTTGTTTTCGTAACTAGCTTTGGAGGATTTTATGAGGGATCTCAGCTTCTTACTGAGGTTAACCAGGGAGTTCCTCCAGTCATGGGATTTTACTCTTTTTTGCAACAGTTTCTTTCTTCTGTTGTAGAGTTTGTTTATGGCAGAGGACCACCAGATTGGCTTCCTTTTTTTGGAGGATAGCATCTTGGTTCCATTAGGGATAGCATGATCCATGCACTCATGTAAGTGCTTATAAAGTACATTTGTGTAGGATTCAGCAGTCGTACCTCTATTGTCCATCTGCATGGGTGTCATGAAGTTTGCCACTTCTGTCTTAAGAAGTGTGAAGTTGGCGGTGGTTTCCCTAATTGGGGGTGGGGGCGGGATTTGGATGTCTAGGGTGATTAGCTTGTGGTTGGATCTGACCAACGAGGAATTGACCTCTGGTGTGGAACACTGGTTGCCCATGTTGGTAATGACCAGTTCTAGGATATTGCTGCCCCTGGTGGGGGTGTGAATAAGTTGATCCAAGGCATTGGCATTTATGAATTCCAGAAAATGTTGAGCAAAAAAGTTGGTACATGAGTAGTTTTCCCAGTTAATGGTGGGGTAGTTAAAATCACCCATTATTAGGTTGCTGGGTTGTACCCTAATACTTTCAAGTGTATCAAGAAATGAGGAGTGGGAATCCTGGGGCATGGTGGGGGGTCTGTAGCAAGCTACAATTTGGATTGCAGTCTTGCCTATAGTTAATTGCATTTGGATAATCTCGGATGCATTATGCTGTGCAACTAGCCTGGAGGTGTGGATATCCTTAATGAATATGGACATGCCTCCACCTTTAGTGCTTCATTCTTGGTTAGGTGCCCGAAAGGTGTGGTATGAATTATAGCTTGGTAATGCAGGGGTGCTCTCTGGAGCTTTGAACCAGGTCTCTGTCACTGCACAGATGTCAAGGTTCTCCATTTTAAGGAGGACCTCGAGTGAGTGCATTTTGAGGTTTAGACTTCTAGCATTGAGTAGCATTACCCTCAGATTTTGCTTGCTTGTACCTGTTACTGTGGTGAATCTTTCATTTGAGCCTTGCCTAAAAAAGGCACTATAGGGGTGGCAAGAGCCTTTGCCAGTATCCGGAATCCCAACGGCAACAGGTGCAGGCCATATCTGGCAAAGCATTTTGGTCTGTCGATCATGTCGTCTCAGGCAGACAAATACTGGATCCCCTTAGAATGACACCAGAAGCTTAGCCATTTGTTGAAGTCAATGATATTGTCCTTGTACTGTGGTATCATTCTGGGTGATGGCAGGATGCTACTCAGGGCTAGGGTCATACCTGCCTGGGCTACAGGATCGGAGAGCTCCTCCATGTCTCTTTTCATGTAATCCAGGGAGGTATGTCTCAGGTCATTCACACCAACATGGACAATGACAGTGTCATATTTGTACTTGTTGTGGAGTGACCTGAGTGCATGCATTATGTGGCGAATCCTGGCACCTGAAAGGCAGCTGACAGTAACTTTCTCCTTGTTTAGACTGGTGAGTGGAACATCAGTGTGCCTGACTATAGAGTCACCTATGACTAGAGTGTTGGGTAAGTTGTTATGCCTTATGGGCTGTGGTTGAGTGGCATACTGAGTTTGTGGGCTATGTGTCATTTGGGTTGTGTTGGGGGGTGGAGTTGGTTTGCGTTTCTGCTTTGGAGGTCCCTGATGCTTGGGCAGGTTATTATTGAGAGCCTCCGTGAACATAGGTGTGTGTTTTGTGTTTCTATATGTTTGTTTTGGTGGTGTAGGATTTGAGTGACTATGTATAGTGCATGTGAATGTTGCACACACCATGGCAGTGCGGTGCAATGGTGCAAAGTGCATGCATTGTGTTGCAGGTATGGGGCATAGGCTACTTACACAAATGGTGCAATACAGGTATGTATGCTAACCACCACTATAATTGTGTAAGGTGCATGCCGTCTGCTATAACACATGCATGCTATTGTGTGCAACTCAGGGATGTATGATAACTATCGCTATAATTGTCTAAGCTGAAACTATAATTGTCTAAGCTGAATGCCATCTGCCATATCACCTGCATGTAGCATGTGTCTGTGTGTGTGTGTGTGTGTGTGTCTGTCTGTGTGTCTGTGTGTGTCTGTCTGTGTGTGTCTGTCTGTCTCAGTGTGTGTCTGTCTGTGTGTCTGTCTTTGTGTGTGTGTCTGTCTGTGTGTATATGTGTGTGCGTGTGTGTGTCTGGTATAACTTGTAATGTACAGTTCTTGTCTTCCCCTCACAGGTGTTGATGTAGGTGCATTGCCCTCCTGCGGTCCACCTGATGTTAATGTCCCCACAGACTCTAGCAGTGATGATGATAGTATGATTGAGGCACAGGCAGGGTTGTCAGGGGCTGAATCTGTGCCATTGGTTGCCATTCCACCTGTCTCCCCCTCATCCTCACACACAGTTCCCCTGCCTACACATACCCCATCACCACTGGCCATAGAGGAAGGACAGTTGGTGGGTGGTAGCATGGAACAGGGAAGTGTGGAGACTATGGAAGGTTTGCCTGCACACCATGATCCCATTCAACTGACTGGTGATGTCCCACACAGGCATGTGCCCAGTGCTGCTCGTGGGAGGACCACTGGCCAACATGCCCCTGTGAGACAAAGCACATCAGCTGGAGTCACCAGACACACGTTTTGTGCTGTAATGGAGGCATAGGCATGTGCTGAATGGCACAACAGAGAAGGTCTGAGGCTTCAGAGGGCTGCTGTCCATTCATTAACTGACAACATCCAGGCACTTGCAAATGCTCACCATCATCTTGCAGATGTTTTGGACAGAGGAATGGGTGACATTGTGGGAGGCCTTGACCGTGGCATGTCAATCCTCGAGCGTGGAATGTCTGTGCTGGAACATCTGGTGGGAGTGAGGCATCTGGCATGTGGACATAGGTCAGCTACATCACCTGTTGAAGGTCTACATGAACATGCTACTGCACATGCCCGCTCCCATAGTGGTGGTAGCAGCACCAGTGCAGCTGGTGCTGTGCAGTCCACACCAGGACACAGCAGGCCATGTGCACGTGGTCCTGGATGGTCCCAACAGGGACACGATTCCAGTGGATATGTGTCATCAGACAGTACCAAATCTGGACCTCTGCCTGGTAGTGCCCATGCAACCCCTGACAGGTGCAGGTCACGTGGCCATGGCTGGACACCGTGAACTGTGAAACCTGCCTTGTACAGTCTGCAGCTGTCAATAATGCCCCTGTGTAGGCCAGCCACATGCCAGACCTGTGTGCATGCATACACACACACCGGAAACAAATGTAGGGCACCTCAACACACACACGCATAACATCCACACATGCCCAGTGATATCACAGGCCCTAAGACACACACACATGATGTCATCCAATGGCACAGCCTAGGCCTCTGGCAAACATTATCACCCTGTGCATATTATGA
The DNA here is from genome assembly GCF_019279795.1 of Protopterus annectens. Classification (NCBI taxonomy): domain Eukaryota; kingdom Metazoa; phylum Chordata; order Ceratodontiformes; family Protopteridae; genus Protopterus; species Protopterus annectens. The sequence goes on from NC_056743.1 coordinate 731,729,627, forward strand.
TTCTTGTGCTGCATCCCTGTCATCCACACCATTGGTGGAGGGACATGCTCATATGGTCTGATGCACAGGGTGAACATACTAGGTAGACAATTGTAGATTAATATTGTTGAGTAGTGTTGACAGGCAGCAGACATACCATGTATTACAGTTTTAGAATACATTTTGTACATTTGACAGTGTGTATCATGTGTAACAACACTAACAGCATGTTGATCTTGATGTTCTGCCTTCCTCTTTCAGGTGTTTCAGGTGTAGTTGCATGTGCCGGGGATGTTGGTGTTTGCAGTTAGTGTCCCATATGTACATGTTGACTACCCACAGGTCAGTATGACAATACCTGCATGCACTTTGTAGCTTCCACATCACAGTTATATTCTCCCATGTTTCAATTATGTTTACTGTTAATGATCCATGGGCATGATAGCTGTGTAGTAAGTTACTGTGTTCAAAGCCGTCACATCCATAGTGGGTGACATCACAGGTATAGTTACCTGGAGCAGGGAGGAGGTAAAAGAGTGGTATGCCGGATGACAAGTGTAAAGGCCAGTGGAAATAGTGGCTTCTCATTGGGAAGCAGTAATACCCACTGCCATGACAGCATGCAAACACAGACACACTCACACACTCAAGGATTCACAGACACAGTAACACACACTCTGACACACACACACACACACACACACACACACACACACAGTTGCCAGTGTTTGGATGAGAACCCCTGCCTATGTGCATATCATCATTATAGTACTACGCAATTACAAGACACGCCACAGAGATTACAAATGTACAGGTAGTCAGAACGGCCTAAGATTGAGGACATCGACAGGGATACTACAGTGTAGTGAGCGTATGTGGGGAGGGGCGTCCATCAGTAGGTTATGTAACAACAGGTCACACCCCAGGGTGTACATGTTAACAGGTGGTTAGAATGCCCATCTACGATTGATGATATCAACAAGGATGCTAGATTGCATTGAGTGGATGGGGAGGGGCATTAACATTTCACTATGGTAAAATACAGCCTCACTCCAGGGACGGACAGCCATACACACACACACACACACACACACACACACACACACACACACACACACACACACACACACACACACACACACACACACACTGTGGCATTCACAAAGATATACACCTATGTCACACACATACAGACACTTTACATGTGTGAGGTTCAACCACCTGCCTATGCCTTTCTTTCTACACTTCACTCTGTACTGGTGTCAACAACAGTGTTCAGGAAAGTGATAACATGTGGGATGTATTCTCAACCATACGTGACATATATGGACACACACACACACATGCCAGTACTGTGAATCAAACACCTGCCTATCGCATGATAGATATTACAGAAGTACAGCACTATTGCATCTGGTACAAAGCTTACTGACTCTTTCCTTTGCCAACTGTGCTGATATATGCACAATATATGCACAGGGGAGGTATTACTGTTGCAGGTGTCATGAGGTTTGCCTTCAGTGTCACCCTTACAGCATTCTACATTGTCTGTCTTCCACTTCAATTAACAAAACCTGACCTTAGCAGTTACACAGGTTATTGTAGGACTGGTTGTAACACACCAATGAGCTGTCCTCAGTAATCATTCATCTGCAAAGAAGCCCCACCACATAGTAATCATGTCCAAACATCTGTCCATACCTCATGTATGGCTTACTGTACTTAGAGCATATCACCATATACAGTTGGCAATGCTGAGGCTGTATTGCAACAGCATGATGTACTAAGACAACAGTCACCTTCAGACATCAGACACTGCACACACATGGAATCTACACAAACATCAATACATGTACACAAACACGGTCTACATCAGTAAGTGCACTAGCAGGTCAAGAGGATACATTCCACACCTTCCCCACACCATGTGTGAAACATAGCCGAGCATTACACCATAATGGATGTTGTATTCATGTACTGGTAGGATACCACCACCTTCACTGAGTAGTCAAGTGTACATATATGACAACAGCACATATCAGCGAGACACACACAGCATTATTCCATGTCATGCTCCTACAAACTGTTACTTGACTGTGCCATGGTGAAGCCAGGGCACTGTAATGGTCAACAGTCAGCACATCATATTTGCCACACACACCTCATGTTTACTGGAAGAGTGCCAGCAATGTGCTCTGTTAGAGCTAGGCAGTACACTCATTCAAGCATGTGTGAGGTCTGTGGCTTGTAAACATCTCACCCCAGCATGTACTGGCTATTGTGGTACTAAGGCTAATGTCCAGACAGCACACAGCATGCATGGCTTGCAATTGTTGACATGGGGTATATGTAGGAGCTGTGGTCACACATGGCTGTACATGTCATGAACATATCACCTGTGACTATTCAGGAACATACAGAGCAGAGCTGGATTTCCCTGAGTCTGTCAGTACAGGCCTTGTGTAGGTCCTATGATCCTGTTATTTGGGTATGTTTGTAGGCATTGCATTAGGTGGACATGTCTAAAGACATACATGCCACATGGGGTGTTGTATGATATGATAGGTGTCATGGGTGACCAGTAGAGAGGGAATATTACCTCTTTTAACATAGATATCAAACCTTATGTACTGTTAGCATGCTACCTGCAATGTGCATGTGTGTAATGACTGTAGCCACCTGTATGTAGAAAGGATAACGAAAGCTATGGTAATGTCATTTATGTTGTATGAGTGTGGGATGTACATATCCAGGGCAGATACAGTTAGGTCATAGCCAACCATGAGGGTGTTGTTTACTTGTGTACAGCAACAGTTGACCGTGTTAATGCTGACAACATCTGAGGGACCCTGGTATGTGTACAACTAAGCTGGTTACAAACAGTGGTATTATTGCATTGCATAACACATTATGCAGCTGTGCCTGTACATGGGTACTTTGCACAGTTGATGTAGGCCCAGGTACAGTCCACCAATCAAGGGTTATCTGGTGATCTACCATACTATGTCATACCGCATATGGATGTGTGTTGGTAGTCTGGGGACAAGGTGGTGGATGTATATGATGATACAACCTAGAATGCAGCATTTGCAACTGTCACCTGTACCTGACTCATCTGTGATGCGTTATGTCAGAGTAATGGTCTTTACATGTAAGTAGCCTTTAAGAATATGTGTACACCACCACCTGGAATGGTCCATACCACTGTTATGGCCCACATGTCTGGATCTGAGTTATATGGTGGTAGTGCAACTGTGCATTACAGAGCCTTCAGCCAGATGTTCCTCACTGCACAGATGTCAGTATTCCCCATTATAGGTTCTACATTGAGCAAATGGATTACTAAAATAACAAATCTAGCACTGGTTAGCATAAGCATCCAATGCAATTGTCTTGTAGGTGTCAGGGTGTTA
>NC_056743.1:731738018-731743018 GCF_019279795.1 Protopterus annectens
TGCCAGCCAAACCAGGTACATTTGTACATGTCACTGTACATTATTGTGGGATGTGCACATCCCAGGCAATGTCCATGTTAAGGATTATCAAGTGCAGACATGGCATGCATTGCAAAGCTATGACCATACACAATAGTAACCAGGATGTCAGGACAGTTCATGCAATACCCATCTGTGTGGGATATCGCAGACACTACACCCTTGTACCACACTGCACACCATTGTCAGGTGGCGTGATGCCAAGGATTACCCCTCACCTAGCCTTGTACAACTATCTTGCACAGCCAACCACTACACACCCATGAAGCTATGCACATATGCATGTCAGTACTGGCACCTTGTGTCTGTGTGTAGGGTATGATGTTCCCAACCACAGTCACACCCAGTATATCCCATTGGCATACCAACTGATGTCAGATACGTTCACATGCCCCAGCCCATAGAACCTCCGGATATCCCTTGCGGTGCATGTAGTACATGTGCATTACTGCAGTGTGGCAAACTAAGTAGTTAGGAAGTGTATTTGTGGGCCTAGCAAAGTGTGTCAATGTGAGTCCATTACAGAGTGTGGTTGTGTTGACAATGACATCCGTTCATGTGGATATCCATGTGTGCTACACCTAATGTATGTCTACTATATCTCTGTTGCAGATGTCGCTCACCAGCACACATATATGTTTTTACAGCACACCAACATGTCAGCTTTGTGGCACAAGGAGTAACTGCATGCACTTGTAATAGTAATGGCTAGTCAGTCAGGGGTTTGAACTCCTGTACTGGTAGGTGTGTGACAGACGATGCTTAGGTTTTAGTCTCCAAGCCCTTCTCTGATGTACTTTGCCTCTGTCTGTCCCTCCCACACACTGTCTGGTGGATGTGGAGTTGTACACCTGCTCAGCAGCAGCTTGTGTTTTGTAAGTGATAGTCATGATCAGGAGATGGCCTCTGCACCTATTGCAGTCCTCCTCTAGCTGATTGCATGTGGAACAGCTGTGATGATGTTCCCATAGCTAATCGCATGGAAACACAGTACAATATCTAGGAACATCATGTTGCTGTTTGCCCATGACAGTCACTGTGAGTGGTACCTGGATCTGGTATTTGGTAAACGGCATCACAGATGATATCTGGATGTTCCTCAAACAGCATACACAATGGGAAATAGCCTAAAGACAGCAGGGTGATGTGCCAGACATGACTAGAGCATGTAAGTGTAGCTATGCTTCATTGAGACTACTGCCAGTTTAACAAGTTGTGCGTGGTAATGGATATTCTGTATGTTTTAAGACTGACAAGACAGTGCTCTGTTTGTGAGGGACCCCCAACTGTAGGGCTATCTGTGGACTGGCCAGTGTGTGGAACCATTTGTTTCCTGTGTTACTCACTGAACACACATCTGTGAACTTCAGGAGCATAGTGTGAGGATTGCAGTAAGTACATGGTGATAGTGATGAGTTACTGCCATTGCATCCCTGATTGGACATATGTCACATGAAACAGTGGTATGACAGACACTGCCTGAGGTTCTCAGTGACATTCCAATAATGGGCCACTGTTCATAGCTGCAGTCACAAGTCTTCTACACTTTGTGCAGATGTCATGCAGTATATATGCATGTGTTGTGCTCCCTCTGCAAATGTATAACATCTGTTGTGTTGGGTTGATGGTCATATCTATGCATGCTGTTATAAGTAATCCTGAATGCTGTTGATTATTACTAAGCCATATCTGTATGGGTTTGGAGGTCCCGGCAGAACCTCCTGTCCCACTTCAGCTGGCCATGGCACCGGGCACCAGCACATCTGGGGCCCAGCCTTGGACCTCCACCTCTGTTGGCTCTGCACCACCTTCTGGTGGAACCGCCACTGAGGATGGGGCTTGTCCCCCCTGGGAGCAGGTCCAGACAGGAACATGTCTGCTGTCATACAGTCCCGGATGTGGTGCTTAGGGGGCTCAATAAGGGGTTTTGAGGCCAGATACGCTAGCTTGAGTGTCACATTTACAGGGTGAGCCTGCCCCTCCTAGACAGCCCCCAGCACTGCCACCTTTGTGACTGTTTTGGTGCAGTGGTGACTGCCCATGGCTGGGGACCTCCATCCCACTGTTTCCATCTGGGGGCTCATGGGCTTATGACTGCCGAACACCCCTCCCCATCCAAGGTGTATCCCCCTCACATGTGTCACATACTGACCCTGTAAGCTGTCTTGTCTGTCATCCTACACAACCTATCCTCCATGAGCATACCTACTCTCCTTCCCCCACATCCCACTCTCACCATACAGAAACAAAATGCCAATCAGTTCCTAGGACAACATTTGCCCCATACATAGCTGTCCATTTCACACATGTGTCCACTGGACACATGTAATCCTTTTAATATGCATCACAACATACTCCAGTTGTCCTCACCCCTGTCTCTCAGGCACACGATCCTGGTATGCACATGACTCCTAAAGGTTCCAGGTACACGTGATGCAGATGATTCCATTGTACTCACAACACTACCGGTCCCTCTATGGTTACCCCGTTTACCTTTTTCATGATGATGATGTCGCACACAGCACCTTGCACCAGTACTGTTCTCACATAATGATTGGACAGGAACTGTTGTGTTAATGTAAATAAATTGTGATGTATCTGGCCAATCTACAAATGTTTGCGTGTATTAAGACACGTCTGTCTCTGGGAGTCTTGATATTACATAGGACAACACCACTACATAATACAGGCATTGCTAGTGTTTCCCTTTTCATTCCTTTGTTATGTTTTGTTGTCACATGGGATGTTCTTGACATTTTTATATATATGTATGTATCTATATCTGGACATAAACACACACACATACATCTACATGATGGAATACATTTCTGATACTGTTGAATGACTGCACTGGATGATATGTTTGTGATAAGATCTGATATGTGTATATCTGCCATGGCTTAGTGGAAAATCAAAATAGCTGTGTGTGCCGGGTGCTGGTTTTGAGCCTTGCAGAGGCCATTTATTTTGTTGCTGGGCAGAACAAGGCCGTTGGATATGGAGTGATAAAGGCACATTAAAGCAGTTGTGAGCATGTGTGCATGGGTTTGCACGGAGCTAAGCAATGCTAACCTCTGGTTACAGTTTCTTACAATCAGTTAGCCTCTACATTGCTTCACCAGTGTAATACCTGCATACTGGCGAACAAACAGGCTTACACCCGCTTGCTCCCACACATGCAAATGCACTGAATTTGGTGTTTGCATCTGACACTCACACCCCTGGGTGGGAGTGAGGACTACGATATTAACTTGTGATGCCTATTACATCGGATTACATGCCTACAGTATCAGGAATGGCTGCCCATTAGGTGAAAGCATGCCATTCGACTGTACGGAATCCATGGCCTGTCCAGAGTTTGATTCATATTACTGGTGTGTTCCTCTTACAATCTGCACCTGTCTGGCTAATACATGGGAACTGACACTCTTTAATAGAAACAAGTAATTGGGATTTGGAACCGACATCCTTCAGCCGAGTCATGCTACTGCATACCTAATATTCTATCATATTTCTAAGGTTGTCAGTGGAATATGTGCTTTCTGTCCCTATCAGAACTCTCATACAATTGGGGAGAAATACCAACTGAATCAGGGACATGTCATAACAACATCAGGGACACATTTAAATTATTAGTGCTATTAACCTGATGCATTGACAGTTTCAGAGCATATGAATTCATTCACATTTTCTGAGGTAAATGATGTTTATAACTCTTAATTGTTGTCATTATTCATTACGTGCAATTCACCACCTTTCCTCCAAAAGTCATTAGTTTTAGGAGTGATTAAGTGGGACAGAGTTAGAAATTGAGTCGAAATCAGGGACGTCCCTGAAAATCGGGTACAGTTCAGAGGTATGGTCCCTATTTGTTCCCCCAATAGTTTATGTCCTGTCCAGTGGATTTGCTCTTAGGGGTTGAGCGGTATGGGCATCAGCTTTGCCCATTTCAGAATATTACTTACATCCCCGGGGCGGTCCTAATACGACTATGCCAGCCAACACCTGCATGCCTAGGCCCATAATTGCATACCCATAGTTTCTCCACCTGCCCCTCCTCTGCAGCACTCATCCTTACTGTGGGTGCAGGTGGGGTATAAACACACCACTATACACTGCCCACTCTCCGTGTGTTGGGACACATGTCATACGTTGTGTTGACCCATGGGTTATCAGGATTGTACAACCTACTGATCCATGTACATCTGCAGCCTGGTTTGATGAATCATTACTGGGACTGACTCTGATGATCATTAATTTTTGGGTGTCCCACAAGAGACATCAATGTCTATTTTTCAAGTATAGACCTGGCAGGTCTCTCCCACTGGTAATATCCTGCAGGTGGTCTGGGAAGCAGTGGTGAGCTTACTTTTATTGTGTGCCTGTATGTCTCACTGGCCTAGCTGGGGGGTGGGGTTGATGGGGTGTTACACATTTGTTTATTGGACCCCTCACCCCCATATGCACGGCCGGTGAACATATGTAACTCGTAACTGCTGTATCATATCCTAGCTATATACATGTGTATATTTACAGTTTTATATATATACATTACTATATACAGATATATCTGTATATGTAGGCATATATGTATATATTTATATATTGCTGTCTATATATATATATCTAACAACATATGGGTCTATGGGAGTCTGCATATGTATATATCTATATGTGGGTATGTATATGTATTCTGTCTCTGTATGTATACATTTGTACTATGGAGAGGGAGAGGCTTATCTCTATCTCTATGTCGCTATGCGTAGATATACACACACATACCTCTACATATATACATCTACATCTGGTTATTCCGTTCCTTGCTATATAGATTACCCTTTGCTGCAGTGGAACTCGTAGTGGGTGTGGCTGCTCATTGGGCTATGCCTCTGCCCAATGAACACATGCCTCTGCCCAATGAACACATTTGCTTTACATCCCTGGGGCTGTCCATATAGGCC